>NC_143132.1:141439866-141739866 GCF_059928025.1 Delphinapterus leucas | reverse complement strand
ATAAGGATTTGCCAACAAATCCTTTGCTGTTTCTCTAGGAAAGTAGTAAAAGGACTTTTTCTTTTTAAAAAAATTTTAGTGAAGTATAGTTGACTTACTATGTTGTGCTAATATCTGCTGTACAGCAAAGTGATTCAGTTATATATATATATATATACATATTCTTTTTCAGACTCTAAAAGGACTTTTTCTTTAACTTTTTCTTTAGCGTCCAATGGATGCTCCTACAGTGTTGTGGCTCCCTAATCAGTGGGATGGGCAACGGGGCCTTACAGCATTGGTTCTCCTGCAGGCAACCGTGGTAACGCCAAGATCAAGGTGATTCTAATGACCCGCTTCAAAAATCAACCTGCCAGCCAATCACAACTGCCCTCCCAGGAGACTTCTTTGTTTTCCCTAGTCCAGTGCAACCTGTAAATGAACACAAAACTGATTTTCTGAAAATATAACTTTGATTGTGTTATCTCTTACCTTAAAAACATTCCATGGCACAGACCTACTAGAGACTGGACTTGAGGATATGGGGAGGGGGAAGGGTAAGCTGGGACAAAACGAGAGAGAGGCATGGACATATATACACTACCAAATGTAAGGTAGATAGCTAGTGGGAAGCAGCCGCATAGCACAGGGAGATCAGCTCGGTGCTTTGTGACCACCTAGACAGGTGGGATAGGGAGAGTGGGAGGGAGACGCAAGAGGGAAGAGACATGGGGACATATGTATATGTATAACTGATTCACTTTGTTATAAAGCAGAAACTAACACACCATTGTAAAGCAATTATACTCCAATAAAGATGTAAAAAAAATTCCATTTTGGGGGAGAAAAAACAAACAAAACAGGAGTTGGGAAATGGAGGGCAAGGAGGGCAAACCTCAGGGACCTCCCCACTGTTATGCCCATGCCCAGATTAAATGTCCAGTAAGTCTTGGGACCACAGGTGTGTCAGAACACAGGTCAAACCCTTTGGAACCAGAAATAGTGGTTTTGTAAAACATACTCCATTATGCATCCTCCTGCCCTGTCTTTTTTCCCAAACATTCTAGGAGGGCAGAAAAGGAGGGTCTTCCTGGGAGGGTGTCAGCTTGACAAATGTACCTGTGACAAAAATGCTGTCCATTTGTAGAGCAAGATACAGTTTCATATATAATCACATCTTGATTCTCATAGCAACCCACCTCCTGGATCCTAAGACAGTGGTCCAAAGCAGGGCTTCTCTAACTATCCCTGGTGATGAATCACTTGATTTTACTGTTTCCAATCCATTGTATATCAATACTTTTATAAAATAATGAATTATTTCTTCATTTTTATAATAAAAATGTACAAAGTATAAGCCCACACTTTTATTATTATATTCAACAGATATAAAATAGGCTCAAATTGCTTTAAAAGTCTCTGAATATTTGCTGTTAAAATCTGGACTTGTCATATACCAGTAACGGTTGCAGACTGGTACCAGTCAGGGATAAACACTGAGTAGCAATGGTCTAAAAAGCGTGCTGGAAAACCCCTTAGCACACCAGACAAACTCTCTTTCTTTTTCCCTCTGGGCACTCTGCTTGAGAAAAAAGTCATACACACAAGAAACACAAAATGCCTAAGGATTCATTTTTTAGAAGGGGATAAGAATATATTAATAAATCACATCGGTTTTATGACATGAATCCAGCTTGAATATCATGTGAGTTTCACTGACCTACATCTGTCATAAACGATCAAGGAAAGGTCAGTCCTTGGAATATGGGTGATTTGGTCTCTAGGGACATACTAACAATATATTTAGATCACCATACTAGGGATCATCACGGAGAGTGTGAACTTGTTTAATAGTGTCACATGCTTAAGTCCAAGGCAATTCCCAAAACAAAAGCATCCATCATTCCGAAAAGAACTCTGACCCTCCCCTGTTTCCCCTCCTGCTTTGAGTCTGAGACACTCTGGCCATTTCAAAGTTCACACCATGAGCAGGAAAGATTTCATGTTCCCATCTATGCCAAAGATCATGCAAACTGTTCAACATATTTTCCTTCCAAAGGTAGAAGAGCCAGGGCATAATTCCTAACCCACTGGCTTCTTCTAACACCTCTGTTCATCAAACGATTTTCTCTTCTTCTTGGACTAGTTTACATTCCTCCCTGCAGGACGGGACAATGGAACTTGGATAGAAGAGATGTGTATATTACTTCCGGTCCTGTCCAATAGACACCTGCCAAAGCCTGGTCCTTCACGCTCTTTTCCGCTTCCGGCAAGGTTGGAAGCTGCCTGCTGTTTATGAAGAAGCCACAAACCGAAGGAGCCAGAATCCCTGAATCCGAGCTTAGAGAAGCCTCTCCCCAATCAGTAACATTCATTCCAGACACTGAGAGTGAATCTGAAATGGGGTTATGCCTTTGGGATTTGGGGGTTTGTACATTATAGCAGCAGATGTTGCCTTAGTTAATATGCCTTCATAGTCAAATATTTCAACTATTTTTCTCCATCATTGTGCAAATTGGCTGGTGAGTTAGAACTTCTTTATTCATCCACTCTTGTCATGATCCATTCAATGGGCCTGTTCTGGATCTTTTCATTCAAAAATTATTTATTTAGCACCTACTATGTGTCTTCATTGGGCACATTCAAAAATTATTTAGCACCTACTATGTGTCTTCATTGGGCACATTCAAAAATTATTCATTGAGCACTTACTTTGTGTCTTCATTGGGCACAATTATCATATCTAAGGGTCCCTTAAATTGAGACACAAGAGAATAATTCTTACTTCTAATTTGGTTCTAAAGTGACAGGGTTTAGAGCTATGATTACAAAGCAGAATTCATCTGTAGACTCTTTAACACCCACCCCTTCCCTCCTCTCTACCCTCCTGCCGCCACCCCTGCACAGCTGTGTGCCAAACCACAGGTGGAGCTTCAGGCTGTATGATTTTAAGAAAAGGAAGTTTTCCCCAAGAGGTTTTCTTGCTCATCCTTAGTTCAGATCCACGATTTCACAGGGACTTCAATATGGGAGGATATTGTTTCCATTGCGCTGGTGACATCAGAGAGACACAGAGAGGGAGCATGCTTTGCCCTGGAGAAATGAGAGATTTCGATTCTTTTTATATGTGATCCCATCCTCTGGGTCCTCGAGTGACTCTCACTAAACGCCCAGATTACTTGTTAAGCCTTTTTAAAGTCTGGTTATTCCTCATTTGGTGTCACAGCCCTGAGACAGAGCTTAGCAGGAGAGCAAAAGGACACAGAGTTTTAGAGCATATCTGAATGTGGCATTCCGATGTACAGAATTAAATGGGATTTACCTCTGCAACTTACTCCAGATTCAACTCCCAAGCAGGCGTGTTCCCTGTCCCCATCACGCATTTGCCTCCTAGCTAGATGTTCTGCAGTCTTTGCAGAAAGCCTGTTTCACATGGACCTTCCTACACAGCTGAGGGGCTCCCTCACAAGCCATCACATTTGTTTACTTGAAATGGAAAGTAGGTATTTGCAAATCTATTTTGATTTGAGCTTTTATAAGTAAAAAACGAAGTTTAGATGACTATAACCCAGTATATTTTTATTCTTTCCTGCCCCTTAAAACCAACCTATGGTCCTATTTCTCCAAGGAAAGAGTCTTTTATCGCCCCATTGTCCCATCCATACCACTCCCTACTTCACTGTATGTAAAAATACTGCTGGGAAATTAAAACAAGAAATGTGATTTTCCAAAGAAACTGAAGCATATCTGAGCTTAGGCAAATGATACTGCTTTAAGTGATATTGGCAACTCAGAACCGCATCCTGTACGGTGTTTTGCCCTTTGTAAATGGTTAATTATGGTGATGGAAATTATGCAGACACCCACAGACCTATCAGGAAAAAGGAAAAGAAAGAAAGCCTCGGGTTTCCAGACTGCAGACCTCAATCAGGGACCAATGCTCGCTCAGAATACGGATTTCAGGAAACTTCCAATCACCCTCCATCTGCAGGATTTAAGCCCCCAAGGCCAGAACCTTCTATTTTTCATATTTGGGCTGTGACCTGGGCCTGAAATCAGATACCACCCCCCTTCTCCTTACCACCCTCCCTTGTGCCTCAGTAACTCTGTTATTTCTCCTATTAATATCTCATCAACATCGGGCAGGTGCTTCCTGTACGGAGGTTCTTCATTAACAAGTTGTCAGTAGGACAAAGCCAGATCCCCACTGCTGAAGGAAGCTGGCGTGAGCCCTGGCAGGAGGAGGCCAGAGAACATCCTGCATGAGGATTACACTTTCTATCGCGTCCGTGTTTTCCTGTCAAACTTAAATTTGGACTCATCTATCTGACTTCCAAAAACTTTCCTGGCACTTCCTCCTTAAGCAAACATTCGTTCTCAAATTAAATCTATTTAGATGCTCCATGTCATATCTGAATCAGCAGTTTTTAAATACTCGATATATCTTTAAATGCCAACAGACAAGTATAGCAGGTGTTTAATTGTGGTTTAAAGATCCACATTGTTCACATTTTACAATCACAATTAAAATTAAGCAATAACACCAAAGGAGTTCCGGTAGACAGCAATAATACTTACCCGTATAGTGAAACTGATAAGGATCCAGATATAATGATGCCCATTGTAGTAACCCTGTGGTGACTGATTGCTATTCTGCCGTTAGGAAACAACCAAGAAATACTTTATTTTTTCAGAATCATCAATTTGTTTCTAGGGTATGTGAACAATGGAAACCTTAAGGGAGAATGCAATAGTTAGTGAGGTATTAAAACAGTTATATAACTAATAAAAACACTAAATCAACTTAGATAGGCAGCAGTGTGTCATTTCCATTTTAATAAAAAAGTACATTATTCTCTTCCCGAAATTACAAAATTTTATTTTATTTTTGTACTCCGTGCCAACATACTTGGAAAGTTAAAAAGTCATAAATCTACAGTTTCTGGAATTGTCATTTATGTGATTCTCTAGTCCTTAAAACAGATAAAAGAAAAACAGGCACTTTCATAAAACGATTGATTTGAAAAATTATTTGCATTCGCTGCTTGCAATTTTTTTTTCTTTGGGCGGTTGGGACGGGGAGCACAGGGACTTATAAATAAAACACACTTGATTTTCATAGCATCCCTGTATGCTGAGCGTTAAGATCTCTGGATGGGCCTGCTCAAATAGGCAGTGTGTGGAAATGCTTTATAGAGGGGAGCTTTCACATCCTTTGCGGTGCAGCCTGCATGGTAACAAAGGCTCAGGCGGAAGGTCAGGCTCTTGTTCAATTAAATCCAGGCACTGGCCAGATGGGAGACAGTAGGGAAACTGAGCCAGAAGGCAGCAGCAGCCTCTCATATTTGCAGGCCTGAGGTGCCTTGAAACTCCCAGTTCCAAAACTGAGCCGAGCTGGCCAGACGTTCCACCAAGAAATTTAGACGTGGGACTTCCCTGGTGGTCCAGTGGCTAAGACTCCGCGCTCCCAATGCAGGGGGTCCAGGTTCAACCCCTGGTCAGGGAGCTAAGACCCCACATGCCGCAACTAAGAGTTTCCATGTCACAACTAAAGATCCTGCATGCTACAACTAAAGATCCCGCATGCTGCAACTAAAAAAGATCCTGCATAACACAACTAAGACCCAGTGCAGACAAATAAATTAATTAATTAATATTTTAAAAAAAAAGAAATTTAGATGCATGCATTTTTCTTCTCTGAAAACATAGAGACAAGCTTACCAGCCCGGGCTGCAGGATGATTTCCAAGCACGCTTGACAATTCTCCTGAGTTTATTGCCTGAATTGTTGTGAAAACCCTCCCCCGGGGAAGAGCCGAAAGTACCTGTTGAAAGACCTAGCTGTAGAACTCTAGGACTGCAAGATCGTTTGAGAAGAACTGAGCAAGAGGAAAAAGGTGAAAACTAGAAAGGACTTTTGAATTCATCCAGGGCACTGAGTCTCATATTTCCACCAAAATACCCCAGAACAGCGGTCTCTGCCTTGCCTGTACTTTAGTATCCCGTGGAGCGCTTTTAAATAGGTACATATATTGATACACATTTAAAATATATACATAGATTCCAGGCCAGTTGAAGCCAAATCCCTTGGGAACAGAGCCTGGGTGATTCTGACACACACACACATCACCCAGGAACTTGAGGGTGGATCCTCTTGTCTTAAAATTTGTGCACATTTTGTAATTCGACTCAATAAGGCATTTTTGTTTCATTAATTAGATAGGTTTTCTTTTCCACGAATATTCAAGTAAAATCAATGAACCAGGAAGGCGTGCCATATCTCCCCTGTGACTTGCCCTGCACCTGAGAGTGTTACAAATGCCAGAGAAGCAAGGGTCTAACTCACTGCATAAATGAAGAAACTGAGGCTCAGAGAGGTAAAGTCCTTTGGGATTTCTGATGACACTCTACCATCTGCTCCTTTGTACCATATGTAAAGGGCAACTTAGTGATGAAATACTCTGGATTCTATTCAAAAGAACATAAGAAAATATGAAATGGCTGGAAAGTCTGATAAGAGAACCCAATAACAAAGGCAGTTACGATTTACTGAGCTCTGCTAAATATCAGAAATTTGCATATTCATGCATTCATTCAACAAATTTTATTGAATATTATTATAGGAAAAGCACTGATCTAGACAGCTGAGGATACAACAGATATTAACATGAGATGTGATCCCTGATTTCCTGGAACTTCAGGCTACTGGGAGAGACCAAGATTAAGCAAAAATCACAGTAATGAGGAAATAACTAGGACCTGTGATAAATGCTCTGTGGTTCCATGAGAACAACAAGAAAGATAATTGATGCAGGAGACTCAGGAAAGGAAGAGACCCCTGAGCTGACAGCATGAAGGATGTAGTTCAACAAATGGTGGGAGATGACAGAGTGAGGAACAAGCATTCCTCACAGAGAGAACAGCATGTGCAAAAGTCCTGTGGTGAGAGAAAGCAAAGCACTTCAGAAGATGTGAGGGAGGATTAGAGTGGCTGGAATAGAGACAGCACGTAGAGCAGCAGACAGGAGAGGTGAGCAACGGCCAGGTCAAACTTTATAACCATCTTACGTGGAGGATGTCTTGGTTCCAGAGTCTAAATAACACAATCCAAGGTCACATCACTAGTAAGTGGCTGAATGGAAATGAAGCAAATCTGCTTCCCTGAATTACCCCTTTTGCTGTCCTGCCACTGCTCATAAATGCTCAGAGGTTGCCTATTACACTTCCTGTGGACTTCATGCATCGCATAGTGAGCACCAGGCTCAAGGGCTTAGTCGGCAGGCTCTGCCAGCGGTGAATGGAGGACAAAGGAAGCTCATAGGACAAGACCCAACTTGGCCTCTGAATGACCCAGAGTCAAAGAGCAGTGAAACAAATAGAGAGAAGCTACAGAACAGCTGAGGCAGCCAGTGCCACCCTGAAATCTATGTGAAATGTTTATATTCTTACAAACGACTTCTTTGGTATTATTTTGTATTTTTTTTTCTGCACCCCACAGAAAACTCAACTTTAAATGGTTTAAGCAATGAGGATAGTTTATTGTTTCACATAACACAAGTTCCAAAGGAGGATAGCTCCAAGGATGATTTATTCTGAGGCTCAGTGAAACCATCAAGGACCAAGTCTTTTCTGCTCTACCCTCCTTAGCTTGTCTGCTTTGTCCTCAATGACCTTCCATCATGGTCACAAGATGGTTGCCGCAACTTAAGTTTCACCTGTAGACAGGACAACCACCAGCCAGACGAGGGTCTGTTTCTTCCTTGTGTCTCCTTTTACAGAGTGAGGAAATATCTTTCCAAATGTCTCTGCACCAGAAGATTGATCCTCAGATCCCAGTAGCCAGAACTGGGTCCTATGCCCACCCCACGCCGTTAACCGTCTAGAGCAATGAAAAGACCACACGAGGTTTAGACTAATCAGGATTTACTCCCAAGCTGGGGATAGAGTCACCTGAAAGGCACTTATATGAACAAAACTGGAGTTCTTTCAGCAGAGAGGTAGGGGAACTTATTTGAGGTAAGTAACCAGTAGTATTCTTTCAACTCCGCTTGACCTGATCAGAAGAAGTCCCACCCTCTGGGCAGCAGGAATTGAATGATTTCAGGTAGATGACACCTTTAAGATCATTTAAAAATCTAAATGGAGTAACTGTGGTTCAGGCATCTGAAATGGAGCCACATGGCCATTGTGGATGTGGTTTCTGACACATACCTGCATCACTGAGAACTTGAATTTTCTCTGAACTGTATCAAACTCAAGGACACCACCAGCCATTTTCAAAACAATATCTGCTAGTAGCTGCCACTCGCACCCTTTAAGTTTCAAAGACCACCCCCCACCCCGTGACTATGTAACCATTTCAGACCCCAGTTAATCCTTGCTTAGCAAGCATTCTTACTTCTTGCCAGCTCCAATCCTAATTCTTTTTGAAAAAATTTTATTGAAGTATAGTTGATTTACCATGTTGTGTTAATTTCTGCTGTGCAGCAAAGTGACTCAGTTGTACATATTTTTTTCATATTCTTTTCCATTACGGTTTATCACAGGATACTGAATATAGTTCCCTGTGCTGTACAGTAGGACCTTGCTGTTTATCAATACTATATATAATTGTTTGCATTTGCTAATCCCAAGCTCCCAATCCATCCCCCACCCCCTACCACCTTGGCAACCACAAGTCTGTTCTCTATATCTGTTGTATCTGTTTTCATTTCATAGATATGTTCATTTGTATTGTATTTTAGATTCCATATAAGTGGTATTATATGGCATTTGTCTTTCTCTTTCTTACTAACCTCACTTAGTATGATCATCTCTAGGTCCATCCATGTTGCTGCAAATAGCATTATTTCATTCTTTTTTATGGCTGTGTAATACCCCATTGTGTATATGTACCACATCTTCTTTATCCATTCATCTGTCAATGAACATTTAGGTTGTTTCCATGCCTTGGCTATTGTAAATAGTGCTACTATGAACATAGGGGTGCATGTATCTTTTTTTTTTTTTTTTTTTTTTTTTTTTTGCGGTATGCAGGCCTCTCACTGTTGTGGCCTCTCCCGTTGCAGAGCACAGGCTCCGGACGTGCAGGCTCAGTGGCCATGGCTCACGGGCCCAGCCACTCAGCGGCGTGTGGGATCTTCCCAGACCGGGTCACGAACCCGTGTCCCCTGCATCAGGAGGTGGACTCTCAACCACTGCGCCACCAGGGAAGCCCGCATGTATCTTTTTGAATTATAGTTTTCTCTGCATATATGCCCAGGTGTGGAATTGCTGGATCATATGACAACTCTGTTTTTAGGTTTTTGAGGAACCTCCATACTGTTTTCCATAGTGGTTGCTTTACATTGCCACCAACAGTGTAAGAAGTTTCCCTTTTTCCCACACCCTCTCCAGCATTTATTTGTAGACTTTTTAATGATGGCCATTCTGACCAGTGTGAGACAGTACCTCATTGTAGGTTTTTTGTTGTTGTTTTGTTTTGGGTTTTTTTGCGGTACTCGGGCCTCTCACTGCCGAGGCCTCTGCTGCCACAGAACACAGGCTCTGGACGTGCAGGCCCAGCAGCCATGGCCCACGGGCCCAGCTGCTCCATGGCATGTGGGATTCTCCCAGACTGGGGCACAAACCCGCGTCCCCTGAATCGGCAGGCAGACCCTCAACCACTGCACCACCAGGGAAGCCCCTCATTGTAGTTTGTATTTTCATTTCTCTAATAATTAGTGATGATAAGCATGTTTTCATGTGCCTCTTCACCATCTGTATGTCTTCTTATGTCCTTGTTGGTTGCATCATTTGCAAATATTTTCTCCCAGTCTGTAGGTTGTCTTTTCATTTTGTTTATGGTTTCCTTTGCTGTGCAAAAGCTTGTAAGTTTGATTAGGTACCATTTGTTTATTTTTGCTTTTATTTCTATTGCCTTGGGAGACTGACCTAAGAAAACATTGGTACGATTTATGTCAGAGAATGTTTTGCCTATGTTCTCTTTCAGGAGTTTTATGGCATCTTGTCTTATATTTAAGTCTTTAAGCCATTTTGAGTTTATTTTTGTGTATGGTGTGAGGGTGTTTTCTAACTTCATTGATTGACATGCAGCTGTCCAACTTTCCCAGCACTACTTGCTGAAGAGACTCTCTTTTCCCCACAGTATATTCTTGCCTCCTTTGTCAAAGATTAATTGTCCATAGGTTGTGGGTTTATATCTGGGCTCTCTATTCTGTTCCATTGATCCGTGTGTCTGTTTTTGTGCCAATACCATGCTGTTTTGATTACTGTAGCTTTGTAGGATTGTCTGAAGTCTGGGAGGGTTATGCCTCCTGCTTTGTTCTTTTTCCCCAGGATTGCTTTGGAAATTCTGGGTCTTTCAAATTTTAGGATTATCTGTTCTAGTTCTGTGGAAAATGTCACAGGTACTTTGATAGGTATTGCATTAAATCTATAGATTGCTTTGGGTAGTATGGCCTTTTTAACAATATTAATTCTTCCAATCCAAGACCATGGGATATCTTTCCATTTCTTTGAGTTATCTTTAGTTTTCTTTATTAATGGTTTGTACTTCTCAGCATATAAGTCTTTTAACTCCTTAGTGAGGTTTATTCTCAAGTTTTGTTGGGTTTTTTTTGATGTGATTTTAAAAGGGTTTGTTTGTTTACATTCCCTTTCTGATATTTCATTGTTAGTGTAAAGAAATGCAACCAGTTTCTGTATGTTAATTCTGTATCCTGCTACCTTGCTGAATTCGTTTAACAAGCCTTTAAATCCCACAATGTGATATTTCTCACCACAATCACTCTTTAAAGCTTCAATCATACACTCAACACACATTTTGTGTGGAATCTTTAGGGTTTTCTATATATAGTATCATGTCATCTGTGTATAATGACTGTTTTACCTCTTCCCTACCAATTCCTACCCTAATTCTTGAAAAACAATTTATGTAACCTTGTGGTTTTTGCCTTTTTAAGCCTCCCGCATTTTGTATTCTGGTGGAACATAATTCAAGTGCTTCTTGAATCTGCGTCTCCAGGCTGCAGTCCTTAACAGACCACAAATAAACACCTCTTATTTCCATCAGGTCTCTGTTTCTGAAATTTTGGTTAACAAAGTTCATTGACGGTGCTTCTAATCAGCTCAACATGGTAGAAATAAAGCAGTAAACAATGGGCAAAAAAAGAAAAAAAAGACAGGGCTTCCCTGGTGGTGCAGTGGTTGAGAATCTGCCTGCCAATGCAGGGGACACGGGTTCGAGCCCTGGTCTGGGAAGATCCCAGATGCCGCGGAGCAACTGGGCCCGTGAGCCACAGCTACAGAGCCTGCGCATCTGGAGCCTGTGCTCCGCAACGAGAGGCCGAGATAGTGGGAGGCCCGTGCACCGCGATTAAGAGTGGCCCCTGCTTGCCACAACTAGAGAAAGCCCTCGCACAGAAACAAAGACCCAACAAAGACCCAAGAGTAAATAAATAATTTTTTTTAAAAAAGACAGTCCAACTTTGAATCCTGGATCCCTTCAAGCTGGGAGGGAGAGAACTGGACCCAATCCTGGGCAAGGCCTGACTGTGGCAGCTGTGAAGAAGTTATCCAACCTGCAGCTGTATCTCATGCACTCCACTGCCCAAGTTAACCTGCTCACACGTGAGGGTCAGTAACACTTTCAGGCCGGCCAGCCCTAAAACCAAGGACAGAGTTTAGTTATCCTCAGAGCCTATTATCAATAAGGGGGATGAAAATCATGGTGCAATCATTTGGCACATCGCTCCCTCTGTTTCCATCTCAGTGGACCAGAGTGAGCTATAAACATTAATTAGGAAAGATCCGTGACCCTCCTGAGATGATACCAAGGTTGGAATCACAGATGCCCATCACAATTAGCTCAGAGGACAAACAGGCAGGCCACCTAGCACCTTTCCTGGGACTCAGTGACAAATGATCTTAAGATTCAACAACTAGTGGGTGACTCAGAAACCACTGGAAGACATTTTTTAAAAAAAGGTCTTATGCATCTGAGTTGCTAACAGGACCACCAGCAAACTTGAAGTTAGGGCTCTTCAGTAATGTCGCATCCCCTGTCCTCTGCAGACAACATCTCCCTATTCAAACACCCTTGATAATTCCGGGTTTTCTGATAGAGGAGTCATGACATAGGTACACCAAGGAGTAGGATCAGACAGCCACAAGACATGTGGGATGGAAGGGACTCTCAGAAAACAAGGATCCTGGGATCAGAAGACGACAGAGGTGAAAGATGTCTCAAAAGAGTGTAGAACGACCTCCTCATACCATGCTCCAGGCGTCATGGAATCTCTTGGTTCCCCCAGAAATTTAGAAAGATTAACGCCACTAAAAAATTCTAGAGACCCGCTCCATGGCTGCAATATTATAAACAAGCCCTTAAATCCCATGATGTGATTTTTCTCACAACCATCACTCTTTTTTATTTTACTTATTTATTTATTTTTTTGCACTGCATCGGGTCTTTGTTGCGACCTGCAGGATCTTCGTTGCAGCATGTGGGATTTTTCGTTGTGACGCTCCTTGCAGTGCACAGGCTTCTCTCTAGTTGTGGCGTGCAGGTTTTCTTTCTCTTCGCTAGTTGTGGCGTGGGCTCCAGAGCGCATGGGCTCTGTAGTTTGTGGCACACTGGCTCTCTAGTTGAGGTGCACGAACTCAGTAGTTGTGGTGCTTGGGCTTTGTTGCCCCGTGGCATGTGGGATCTTAGTTCCCCAACCAGGGATCGAACCCACATCCCCTGCATTGGAAGGTGGCTTCTTTACCACTGGACCACCAGGGTAGTCCTCACCATCACCCTTTAAAGCTTTCATTATGCACTCAACACATATTTATTGGGTACCTACTATGGGCCAGTAGCTGTAAAGGTGACTTTAAGGCCCCACACTTGGCATTTTGCATATGTAATTACCCTTCCTGGCCATGACCCTAAAGAGAAGCTACTACTTACCCCATTTTAAAAGGCTGGTATATTTCAAAACTATAGCTGGTGAGTTTCAGAGATCAGATTGGAATCCTAGCCTATCTGTGTAGTGCCACAAAAATGCTGCCAACAAACCACCCCAACTATCAGTAGATTAAACCTACATTCATTTATTCTTAGTGATCTGGAGGTCGGCTGAGGGCCATTTGATCCAGACCAGGCTTGATTCAGGGCGACTCCAATGCCTCTCACTTTTTTGGGAGCATCAGACTGCCTCAGGTGTGTTGTTGTCAAGACCACAGTAAGCACCGTTCAGACTTGGTTACATGGCCCATGCCAACATTCCATTGGCCAAAGAAAGCTACATGGACAAACTCAGGTAAGGGCAGAGGAATATATTCTACCTTTTAGTGAGAGAAACTGCAAAGTTATATGGCAAAGGGGCCATTTAGGTAATCCACCACAGTCTAATTTCAAAACCTATGCACATTGCTGCCAGTCTCTCCTGATAAACAAATAAATAAAATATGTGTAATTGAAATGCATCTAAGATGCTGGGAATCTTTGGTGAAAGGGAAACCTCACTCAGCCCAGAGGGTCAGGGAGGAGGTGCAGCAAGACAGGAGACTGCTAAAAAGAAAGTAATTAAGCTCAAATGGCTTCTGACTGAAGTCAAGGAGAGGGGCAGGCATGAAAATGTCAAGCTCTGGCCTCAGCAAGTTGGTCCCAGCAGGAAGCAGCCTAGGGAGTGGAAGAGGTTTTGATGACTCAGATTAACGCAGGAGACAAGCACACTGGAACTGAAACTTTCTGTGGTTTACCTAAGCCAGGCATCAGCTCTCTGGAGAGATGGACGTTATGATCAGTTAAACAATTTCATCAAACTTCACACTGTAACCCTTGGGCAAAACCAGAAATGATTATTCACTGGTAGGATTTTAATAGCAAGAGGTGGGCAAATCAAAACTCTGACGGAAGAGTGGCATCCAGTGGCCAGGGGTTAATTTGCAAGGAGCCACAGATGCAGGCATACAGATACGGCAGTTGCTGGCTAACCACATCCCAGGGGAGGTTCAGCAGACCACGAGGAGTGGCAGGCACCAGCATGGGGCCCGCAGAGGAGAGAATCCAGCGAACGACAAAGACAGATATGGTCCCCCTCCTCCTGGAAGAACTCAGGAACCTTCTGAATTTCCTTCACTCCTGGTGTTCCCATCCAATCAGTTCTACCAAGCAAACTGTATCTTATATACTAGAATGTAGGTTTAATTACCTCGCAATGCACATCTCTAGTCCTGGACCCATTAAATTTCTTAAGTAGCTAATGTAAATTTTATCTCTGATTTTTCAGAATAGTTTGGTCTGCTTTTCCTTTCATTGCTGTAAAACAAAACATACCACCCATACATCAAAACCTTTAAAAAAGGACTTCTATGCAAGTGATCCGCCTTCTCACTCTGGAAAGGTACATGCTATTGGGGACTGATTTTCCTTTATAGCTGGAGATAATATCTGAGGTCTCAATCAAACTTTAGCTAATTTAAAACATACAAGCATATTCTCTGACCATAATAGAATTAAAGTATAAATCAATAAAAGAAGAATAACAGGAAAATTTCCAAATACTTAGAAATTAAACAAAACACAGTTAAATCCATGGATAAAAAGGAAAAAATTTCCTTAGGGAATTAGAAAATATTTTGAACTGAACAAAATCCTTAGAGAGAAGTTCATAGCATGAAATGCTTCTATTTTTTATTTTTAAAGAACATTCTCTAAGTTTCCACCTCAAGAAAATAGGAAAGAGCAAAATGAGCCCCATTTAAGTTGGAAAAGGCACTAATAAAGATAAGACCAGAAATCAACAAAACTGAAAACAGAAAAACAATAGAGAAAATTGATGAAACAAAAAGATTATTTGAAGATCAATAAAACGGACAAACCTCTAACAATACTGAAGAGTGCAGAGAGATGAAACAAATTATCAGTATCAGAAATGAAATAGAGGATCTCACTATACTCCCTCAAAATATTAAAAGGATCATAACAAACGGCTACGTACACAAACTCAAAAACTTGGATGAAATGAACCTACTCCTTGAAAACCACAAACTACTGAAACTCACCCAAAATAAAATAGATAACCTGAAAATTCTAAAAACATTAAAGAAATTGAATTTGTAGTTTAAAACATTCTGGAAAGGAAATCTCCATGCCCAGATAGTTTCACTGGCAAATTCTACTATATGTGTAAAGAAGAAATTACAGCAATGCTACACTTTCTCTTCCAGAAGGTAGAAATGGAGGAAATATGTCACAAGTAATTTTACAAGTCCAGCATTACCTTTATACCAAAACCAAAGACATTAAAAGAAAATGAAACTACAGACAAGTATCCCTCAGAAAGACATAAAAATTCTCAACAAAATATCAGCAAATCAAATCCAGCAATATATCAAAAGAATAATACAACACAACCAAGGAAGTTTATTCTGGGAAGTGAGACTGGTTTAATATTCAGAAATCAGTATAATTCACCATATTAACAGCCTAGAGAAGAAAAGCCATGTGGTTATATTAATAGATTTAGAAAAAATATTTGACAAAATACAACACCCATTCATGATTTCTTAAAATCTCTCAGCAAACTAGGAATAAAAGGGAAGTTCCTCAAAATTATAAAGGACACTTACCAAAAAAATTGCAGCTAATATCATACTTAATAATGAAAGACTGAATTCTCCCCCTGTCAGTCAGAAACAAGACAAGGGTGTTAACTCTCATCACTCCTACTCAGTATTGTCCTGGAACTCCTAGCCACTGCAATAAGGCAAGAAAAAGAAAGAAAAGATATACAGATTGGAAAAGACAAACTGATTGTCTATGTGGAAAATTCTAACAAACCTATAAGAAAGAAAGAAGGAAGAAAGAAAGAAAGAAAGAAAGAAAGAAAGAAAGAAAGGAGGGAGGGGGAGGGAGGGAGAGAGGGAGGGAAGGAAGGGAGGAAGGAGAAAGAAAAGGAAGAAAGAAAGAAAGAAGAGAAAGAAAGAAGACAAGAAAATCCTAGAATTAATAAGTGAACTTAGCAGGGGTGCACTATACAAGGTCAACACAGAAAAATCTATTATATTTTTTTTAAGTCCCAGTTTACTAATCTGTAAAACAGGGAAAATAATAAATTTTGCCTGTAAGTTTGTTATGAGAATTAAACATTTAATATATGCAAACCACATAGCATAGTGTCTTGTACATTGTAAGTGCTTGATAAAAGTTAGTTATCACTTACTATTGTTAAGTATAGGAAGGTAGATATGGATGCACGTGAAGCTGATATGAAAAAGATCTATGGGTTTCATGGACGAAAATCTAAATGAGGTCAGTAGATCTAGCTGCCCAACACTGCTAAGGCAACTTAGGACTGCATTCTGAGCTCTGCAAAATAAGGGTATATTAAGGCAATATGAGACCTCCAACTTGAGTTCTGTGTTCAGTTTTCGGTGCCATATCTTAACAGGTACATTGGGAAAAGAACTGACTTCCTAACAGAGTATGAACAGAAGGATGAATGTGCGGGAAACCACGCCATGATCGCAGCAAGGAGGGATGCTTACAATGGAAACATAATGGTTAACAGTTGTAAGATAGCTCTCCACAAATATCTGTCATGTGGAATGGGGCTAGACATTCTCCAAAGCATTAACCTATGACCAGAAGGTAGACAATATACACTTATTTAACTATTATATTAGAAGTAATATTTAAAGCTCCTCTCAGCTAAAACAAGTAACCTTGTGGGGTGAACAGGGATTATAATTTGATCTGCATACTTATAGATAAGGAAAATTAAGGCTAAAACTAAAGTACTTGACCAAGATCTCAAAGCTAGCCCGTACAGAGTTACGATGTAAATCGTGGCCTCTTGACTCTATCCAGGGATTTTCGTGGTCCTTCAGTAAATCAGAGAGGCTAGGACTGGAGTCTACAGTCTTTGGCTCTGCTATTTGGTCAAGTGGCCTGGGCCTCATGAGTGAGGCTGAAGATAATATTCAACTGTTTTGAAGCAACATTCTAACTATGCTGAAGTTAGACCATAGTGCTGAGTTTAAATACAGAAGGATGCAGAATCTAACCACTCAGCTAGCTACAACCATCCCCCAAATGAATGTGGGGTAGGGTGATGGGGTGTGAGCAGATGCTATTGATGGTTTTTGCTGAGTGTTTGAAAACCCACTGTGAATATTGATGCCAAGAGCTTGTTGCTGGCTCTTAGAAACAAACAGAAGATGGAACAGCCATTTTTTTCCTTCAATACAGGATACTGTTAGCCAAATGCAGAATTTCAGTTTGATTAAGAAACACAAGTCCACCATACATTTGCTCCTATTGTTAAATTGTGGTTGTTGATGCTTTGGGGAGTAGACTCTCCTGAAAGAATTATACTAACCACAGTGTACAGAGGCCAAGGCAACTATGCCATATGTGTGATGATGCCCTATCCTGACAGCCGGATCAGCCAATGAGTGGATTTTTTAATGATTATTCAATCTCTTCCAACAGAACCTCATTAGCTCCAACCATTGTCACCCTCTATCCTGCCAATGAGTCGAGTTTTCAGTTCAGTGAAAGCTTAGAATTTTCCTACTCATGCAGGCAGATTAAAGCTCTCAACTAACTCAGGTGTAACTCATTTAATTCACCACCCAACTAATTACTGCAGATGCAGATAAACCAGGCTAAAGGGAAAGAATTCACCTCATAACACAAAACAAAGAGCAAGTAAGCATGTTTCTGAATACCCAGCAAAGGATGTGTCAGATGGCAGACATCTTAAAAAGCAAACAAATGTTCCAATGACTTCAAAACTCAATGAATTCTAAGAAGAAAAAAAATTATAGCACAGTCTTTGTGCATTTGGGGTCTACTTGGTTCAACCTTGAATGCCATCTAACAACAGAAATAAAATCAACTGTTTCAATCAAGTAAAATTTGAATTCATCAGGTTCTCACACAATTTCATATTAAACCATATAGTTTTCCTCCCGAGATTGGGCTTGATTAGCAGTGAATAAAGTATGGAGACTAGAATCAAGGACACTTTAAAATGTGAACTCTCTGTCCTTTGGAGAGGTTAACTTTGAAATATGAAATTAATTGAATGTCTTTTGCTCTAAAGAACATTAATTGGATGTATCTTATTGTGTTAAAAAAATTGTGTTTCAAAGGGAAATAATTTTAAAAACCAGACTTTTGTTTTGACAGGTCATTTTCTCAAAAGTCATATTCAGGAAATCAGTTATTTGAGCATATACTTTGAAAACAATACAACACCAATTTTAAACATCCCATTAGAATAATTCATTTTTTCATTTACAAAGGTTATGGACTGAATAAAATTTCAGTCTTGGCAGAGAGTGGTATTCTTACTTACGGAAGGAAATCTCCATAAAATTCTTTCTGTTTAATAAGTAACTACTACATGGTAACATTATATTCATCACGTTCCTACTAACCCATTCCTGTGAGATGTTTGGGGAAATATTTCATGGTCCCATTGGGCAAGAACTACAACCCATTCTGAGGAGAATGGCCAAGGAGAACAGTCTGAGAATCAGACAATGTTCAAGTACCATCTCCATCATTCAGTGTGTGTGACCCTAGCAAATCCCTAACTCTCTGAACCTCAGTTTCTTCATCTGTTGAGTATCACAGCCTTGTAGTAACATGCAGCAAAACTGAGCAGAAATGAGCCTGTCAGCCAAAATTTCATTAAAATGACCAGGTCATTGGAATCTTGACTCAAAATCAAACTGCAGAAACCCATTCAGTCTGAATTTCTATGTGCTATATGACAACACACAGGGAGTGTCTGAAATTAGCATTTGGGATGACTACAAAAGAATGTGTTCAAAATAACTGACTTCTGTTTCTATAGCGAGAACTACAGATGACTTAACACATACAAGGAACCAGATACCAACCTCCAATTCTCTCTTTCCTTCTCTCTCTCTCCCTCCTTCCCTCCCTCCCTCCTTCACCTAAGTGCTCTGTGACTCTGTTTTCTTAAGCAACAGGCTCCCTAGCCATAGGGTAGTGGGCGAGTTGTTTTTAAACTCTCTTTGATATTAATTTACTTCTAGCTCGGAGGAAAAAACCCATCAACAACCCATTGCTCTCAAACATGGGGGCCATGATTCTCTTTAACATCCTTTAAAATTTGCTCAGCAACCATAACTCAAGATTTTTCCCAAAATTTATTCTCCAGAGTCAAATCCGAAAAGATTCATTGAAAAAACACAGGTAAGGAAGCTCAATGACTAAATGTCTGGGAAACATTGCATACTTCACTTTGCTCTTGGAAATTCATTCTTCTTAGATTAAAGGAGCTAATATTTGCAGGAAATAAACCTGTTTAACTTTGTTTAACTTGGTATTTCCCAAACGTATTTGACCCTTTCCTCAAGGTAGCTAATTAGAAATCCCACTTTAATATTCTACCAAACACATTTAGGTAATTCTGATCCAATCACTTGGTAACCAGTATCATGTGGACCAGGAACTTTTTTTTAAGACAATAGGAAAGTCTCAAAAACCTAGAGTTTAAGCAACACTCTTCTGAATAATCCCTGGATCAAAAAAAAAGTCTCAGAGGAAATTTTTTCTTTATCCTGAACTTTAGAAAATTCACCAGACATGTTTATCAGTAATTGCTATTTCCAGGGAATTCCCTGGCAGTTCAGTGGTTGGGACTTGACACTTTCACTGCAGGGGGCCCAGGTTCCATCCCTGGTCCGGGACCTAGGATCCGGCAAGCCACACAGCGCAGGCAAAAAAAAAAAAACAAATAAATTTTTAAAATAAATAATAATTGCTATTTCCATAATACCCAGTTCAGTCACTTTGCCTGAACTGTGGTAAACTCTTACAATCCATTGGCCTGGAGTTGTTTTGTTTTGTTTTTGATGCAAGTTTTCTTCTTACATTGTTTCTGCATGCTTGAATTATTATTTATCTGCTCTCTTCCCTCTAGTCGGTTTTATCATATTTTTTCCTCTGTGTTCTTAGAGAATATTGTCCTTTAACTCAGTAAATCTGAGTCGGGGAGGGAGGTTTGCAATCAGTAATGTGATTCTCTGTACACAATGAAAGTTTACATTACTATCTGCATCTTAGCCAGTTCCCCTTTTATCCCACCCGGCAACTTCATGGTGTACAGAAAGAGCCACCTGAGATAATGCAGATAATGCCCCTAGCATGGCATCCGAACAGCAAACATGCAACAAAGGTCAGCTACTGTTGTAGCCATTATTCCCATTTATATAAATAGTTGAGTACCCACAAAAGAACTAAAGTAATGGTTTTGCAATAAAAAAGAGAGTATGCAAAACTAGATATAAAAAGTCATAAATGGATTCTTCCAGAAGACAAAAAAAATGATAGTCATTACGTTTCTTTACATTATTTAGATAGTAAAAACAATATGCAGAAAAAATAATAAGAGGCAGGTGCAAGAATCACCATCCATCAACATTTCTGGAATGTCCAAGGTCAGGGCACTCCTCTAACCTCTGCTCACGCCCCTACACTTTGTTCTCCTGTGATATCCAGATAGTAAATAGTAGGTTACTTTGGCTCTAGCTTGCTGTTCATACCAGGAATAAATGATCAGAGAACTCTAGCTTTAAAAAATACAGTTACTCGAAAGAAAGAAAGGGAGAAAGAAAGAAAGAAAGAAAGAAAGAAAGAAAGAAAGAAAGAAGAAAGAAAGAGAGAGAGAGAGAGAGAGAAAGAAAGAAAGAAAGAGAGAGAGAAAACCATACCATAATAAAACTTTTTCACAGCCACATAACTGCAGCAATAGAGCAGTAATGGCTACTAAATACTACCCTAATCCTACAAGTGAACAGATTATTGAAAATTTCAAAGTGGCAGCTTTGATTTGAAGATTCACCTCATTAACTATCTAATTCATTCCTAATGACATAATCATTGGTGAACAGTAAAGGCAATTCAGAGGGTCAGAACTCTCCTATTAGTCATTAGCTTTTAAATCTAGAGCGCTGTTTTACTACTGAGCCTTGTATTTCACTATTTAAAAGAAGAAGAAAGTATCCCCATTTCCTAGGTGATGATTGTTAAACGGCTGCCACAAACTGCACATGGTTATTATAGCGCAAATAGAGAGCTGCTGGAGACATACAACAAAACACATTTAAATCTATTCCACCAAAAAAAAATTTTTCACAAATAAAAGTCAACTAGAGAGAAATTAATTACCTTATTATGTTCCACAAGGAAAACAAGTGTTAGATACCCTGCTGCATTGTTTGTGGTAAGCAATCAATATTTTACTGTCTAACCATATTTAACTTTACGTGTATATCTAAATCCCTTTCTACTAGGAATTCTAATACAATACTCTAAGCATAACTCATGGCCATATTCAGGTAAATTAAAGATTCCCTGAAATACACCACACGAAGTAAGTCATATTTCATCCACATCTGTTTCTCTTATTCATTACCTAAGCCTTCAACCCCCAATTCTCTCCATGGTTCTTTATTAATTTAAACAAAATATGTTCAACTGGACTTTTCTTTGTAAGGCATAAATCTGTACACTTACCTATCATAGACCATTAACAAAGACCAAACATTTTTATATAGCAAGCACTATAACAAAATAGGTTTCTAAAATGTTATGTGATTAATTAGAGGATTGTACTTGCTTGTACTGAGCATCTTTGAAAGGTTTGCTTTAGATTCAACGGCCTGTAGCTCAAATATTGATCTGTTTCCTGGATTCTGAAGATGGATGGGACAAGACCATAATGTTTGGGTTTGCAATAGTTAACCTGAAAGCCTTTCATAGGTGCCTGAGAAATTGTTGAGTGGTAAATATCAAGAGCTCTTTAACCACGGGGAATGTTTTCATACCTACTATTGTATGGGGTTTTCTTCTTATTTGAAATTTGTTATCAATGCCTCCATATTTCAAAATCCGAGACAGGGAAATAATGTTTTGTAAAAAGAGATAGTGGTAAATAGAAAAAATGGATAAGGATGATGTTGGTTTTATTCCTGTGTGTATATTAATGTGATGAGTCGTAGGAGAGGGGAGGAGGGGAAACCTGTCTTTTTGTGCCAGCTTGAAGCTCCTGGACTTGATTTATTTTATTTTACAGTTTATAAGATTAAAGGGTAATGCTCATTTGACTTTACACTTAATGTTTAAATTTAATAAATGTTTTCATCTCCATGTCCATAGGACTGCTACTTCCTTTTCTCTAAATTTCAAAAGTGAATATTCCCTTACTGCATATTTCTCAGTAGACTCTAAAATCTACACTAATATTGGGTATTTCCAAGGGCTGTCAACAAAGCCTTAGAGGAAATAATGGGTCAATAGCCTTTAACATATCCATCCCAATGTTCACAGAACCCTGTCCTACCTCATCTGGAAAGACAGCCAAGAAGTAAAAGGAAAGGCTTCCATCTAATGGGGTTGAGTGGAATTGGTACCCCTATATGAATGCATTCATTAATCCAATTACATTTATAAAAATGAACAAGTTGTTTGATAGGTGGATCGTATAGCTTTGAGCAATGCCCTCATATATATTAATGGTAGTATTTTGTAACCCACAGAGGCAAAGACGGGCCTATTCACCAATGGAAAGCTCTTTTGCAAATTTTTTCCCAAGGGCATTAATTTCTCAATCTAGTGCCTTTTCAAAAAGAAAACTTTCAATGAAGATATTTTTATTAGAGGGGTTAGGGAGAAATGTGGAAGTTTTGCCAGAGCAAAATGTTACTCCTTTTCTCCCATGCCTCAAAAAAAAAAAAAATACAGGAGGTTCCTTAAAAAACTAAAAATAGAACTACCATACAACCCAGCAATCCGACTACTGGGCATATACCCTGAGAAAACCATAATTCAAAAAGAGTCATGTACCACAATGTTCATTGCAGCTCTATTTACAATAGTCAGGACATGGAAGCAACCTAAGTGTCCATCATGAGATGAATGCATAAAGAAGATGTGGCACATATATACAATGGAATATTACTCAGCCATAAAAAGAAACAAAATTGAGCTATTTGTAGTGAGGTGGATGGACCTAAAGTCTGTCGTACAGAGTGAAGTAAGTCAGAAAGAGAAAAACAAATACCATATACTAACACATATATATGGAATCTAAAGAAAAAAAGGTCATGAAGAACCTAGGGGCAAGACGGGAATAAAGACACAGACCTACTAGAGAATAGACTTGAGGATACAGGGAGGGGGAAGGGTAAGCTGGGACAAAGTGAGAGAGAGGCATGGACATATACACACTACCAAACATAAAATAGATAGCTAGTGGGAAGCAGCCACATAGCACAGGGAGATCAGCTCGGTGCTTTCTGATCACCTAGAGGGATGGGATAGGGAGGGTGGGAGGGAGGGAGACACAAGAGGGAAGAGATATGGGGACATATGTATATGTACAGCTGATTCACTTAGTTATAAACAGAAACTAACACACCACTGTAAAGCAAATATACTCCAATAAAGATGTTAAAAAAAAAATACAGTGAAGATTATGCCAAAAGCCTTCAGGAACAATTCAACCTCCAACTGAACCTGGGAAACACTTGCAAATAATCAGATTTTATAATGTAAAAATAACTGCAACATATTATGTGAAACTAAGTTCTTCTGAAGTCTTGATTAATCTAAAGTTCTTAGGAAGGAAGTGACTCACCAGCACTGTCATCTCATGACATTGGAAATGTTTTCTCAATCTTTCAACCTTTATTTACAGTAAATACTTACTTGTTTGCAACCACTTCAACAATGAAGATCGTGAATAAGAGAGAATACATATGTTAGATTGGACCGTCTCATCGTTCTTTGCCCAAAAAACCTCTAACAACTGACCAAATTCTATGGATTTCAACTAAAGTCCGCACCTTGCAATATAACTCCCTTTCTCTCTCATGGCTCCCTAATCTGTATGTAATGGCAGCTCTTAATTTCCTCACTTTGAATAAATCCAATTAACTTTGACCATTTTTCCTTTCCTGTCTAGTTTAATTCCATCTTGCCAGTAAGTGAGGCCCAGAAAATGCCAGGAAATTCATGATAAATCCCAAGAAATTCCAAGATAGTATTTTAACAAATTTTACATGAGATGCAGCTCATTTTCATCATGTTCATAAAGCTCAATAAAAGAATGTCACACCACAGTCAAAATTGTATCAATAGGGTATAACTTCAGTGCTCCATCTAGATTCCCATAGATCTCTCAGGAGCTTGTTTTGGAGAACTTCCTTCAAGCCACTGGACACACTCTTGTGCATTCTAATGACTGAGAGATTCAGGAGTATGAAAGTCCAGCTTCCTTGCCATAGGTTTGGAAAAACTGCATTTGTAAAACAAGAATGGATTGTCATAAAAAGGAGCAAAGATAAGAGACTTTGGCAATTAAAACTACAATTGTCATAATAAATTTGACAGAAAAGATGAAAAAAAAGGAGAGTAGATCTCTCAAAACACTGAGGAGAATTACAAAGAAATGGAAAATATAGGGGGGCATGAGTTGAAGAGATTCATGAACAAGATACAAGAAGAAACTAAGAAAATGAAGTGAAAAAATAGTTGGAGACAAATTTCCTGAGCTGAGAAAAGACAGAGCCTATGAGATTGAAGGCAACCACAAAGCGCCTAACCGGATGAACTTAGGAAGACTCATCCCTCGTGATACCTTAATGAGATTTCAGACTACTGAAGATAATAATACAAAGATCCAAAATTGGCCACCAAAGAAGAACAGGTTACCTGCGAAGGAAGGAGAATCATAGAGACATCAGATTTCTCATCAGCAACATTAGCTGCTAGAAGATGATGGAATCATCCTTTAAAGTTATGAGTAGAAATTATTTTGAACCAAAAATTCTATTTCATAGAAAAATCCTGCATTTTTAGACAAGAAGTTTATCTCCACTAATCCTTTGTAAAAAGTAACTTGAGGCTGTAAACAGAAATACGAGGAATACATGGAATCTAAGAAATATTATTTCTAGGACTTCCCTGGCAGTGCAGTGGTTAAGACTACACACTCCCAATACAGGGGCACGGGTTCAATCCCTGGTCGGGGAAGATCCCGCATGCTGCGTGGCATGGCCAAATAAAAGAAATATTATTTCTAAAGCAGGAGTTCAATGAAAACATATCCCAGGAGGAGAGCTGTGCAACAGAACTAGGAAACAAATGTTCCAAAATAGAATGGGAGGTAAGGGAATCCAAGAAAATTATGTCTAAGAAAAAGGTGTAGGGATTTCCCTGGTAGTCCAGTGGCTAAGACTCCAAGCTCCCAATGCAAGGGCCCCGGGTTTGATTCCTGTTCAGGGAACTAGATCCCACATGCTGCAACTAAAGGATCCCACATGCCACAACAAAGAGCCCGCATGCGACAACAAAGATCCTGTGTGACGCAACTAAGACCCGACGCAGCCAAATAAATAAATAATTTTTTCTAATTTTTTTAAAAAAGAAAAAAGTGTACTCCATTCCATTCATTTTTTAAAAAACTTTTATTGGAGTATAGTTGATTTACAATGTTGTGTTAGTTTCAGGGGTACAGCAAAGTGATTCAGTTATACATATACATATATTCATTCTTTTTCAGATTCTTTACCCATATAGGTTATTACAGAATATTGAGTTCCCTGTGCTATACAGTAGGTCCTTGTTGGTTATCTATTTTATATATAGCAGTGTATATATGTTAATTCAAAGGTCCTAATTTATCCCTCTCCCCACCATGTTTCCACTCTGGTAACCATAAGTTTGTCTTCGAAATATGTGTCTGTTTCTGTTTTGTAAATAAGTTCATTTGTATCATTTTTTAAAATTAGATTCCACATAAGAGTGATATCATATATTTGTCTTTCTCTGTCTGACTTACTTTACTTAGTATGATCATCTTTAGGTCCATCCATGTTGCTGCAAACAGCATTATTTCGTTCATTTTAAGGCTGAGTAATATTCGATTGTATATATGTACCACATCTTCTTTACCTATTCTTTTGTCAATGCCATTCCACTCTTTTCTTTTTTTAATTTTATTTATTTTTGGCTGCATTGGGTCTTCGTTGCTGCGTGCGGGCTTTCTCCAGTTGCAGCGAGCGGGGCCTACTCTTTGCTGCGGCGTGCCGGTTTCTCATTGACCGGCTTCTCTTGTTGCAGAGCACGGGCTCTAGGTGCGCGGGCTTCAGTAGTTGCAGCACGTGGACTCAGTAGTTGTGGCTCACGGGCTCTAGAGCTCAGGTTCAGTAGTCGTGGTGCACGGGCTTAGTTGCTCTGCGGCATGTGGGATCTTCCCGGACCAGGGCTCGAACCCGTGTCCCCTGCATTGGCAGGTGGATTCTTAACCACTGTGCCACCAGGGAAGTCCCCACTCTTTTTTTTTTTTTTTTTTTTTTTGCGTTACGTGGGCCTCTCACTACTGTGGGCTCTCCCGTTGCAGAGCACAGGCTCCAGACGCACGGGCTGAGCGGCCATGGCTCACGGGCCCAGCCTCTCCGTGGCATGTGGGATCCTCCCGGACGGGGGCACGAACCTGTGTCCCCTGCATCAGCAGGCGGACTCTCAACCACTGTGCCACCAGGGAAGCCCCCCACTCATTTTTAAATAGAGAAGCAAGTTGAGCTTAGCAGTTAGATTAAAACATATGTTTATTTTGTCATGGTGGGGAGGGGCAAAATATCAATTAGAAAGTCCAAGAAAAATTAGTTGTATAAGACAAAAAATGACTTAAATATAAAAGAAACTAAAATATGGCATGATTCTGAGCGATTAAGCTGGGTAAGAACACTAAAGTGGAAGGAAAATATGTATAATGGATACTTTGGTATTCCACCTGTGCCCTTCCTCAGGGCTGACTCACCCATTCCCGCAGTCGCTGGTAATATCAAATGCTGGCTGCTCACATCTTCGTTCCTCACTGGCAATTGCCCTCAGCCTCAGAGAACTGTCTTGCCCAGGGTTACATTCTCTGTAGGACTGTCTGAAACCTCAGTTGCAACCACACTGCACATCAGCTTCTCCCAATGCCCGATCCTGCTTTCCTCACTTCTTTGTGAGTGAATCTCCCAAGAGCACTCCCTATGCAGTTCTCCATCTCAGAGGCTGTTTCCAGGGAGCCCAATGTAAGACGCATTGTAAAGTCACAAAAGGGCGAGTGGGGAATTCAGAAAACTGCACGTGATTCTCCCTCTATAACTGGCACATAGCTTTCACGTGGAGAGATGGAGAGGGGAAGAGAGGAAATTAACAGAGATATGTGGAGGCCAGAGAGTAAAGAGATCTGGATGCTACACTATGGAGTCTGCACGGGAAGTCAAAGCTGTATGACCCTGGGCTGTGGTGAGAAAAATGAGACACTGTCTCTGAAAATGCTTTGTGATGAGATTCAAATGTAAATGATTAACAGACTTCAGCCTATGATGTTTGAGCGTGCCCACAGGCCTGATAAACCGGGCCAACTACAAGTCTATTTACACAAGAACTAAGAGAATCCTACCCTATGGGGAAAAGGCATCAGATAGAAAAGCTGGTCTAATAACAGTGGTTATTGGAAGACGGCACGATTCTGAGTTACGAAGTGTCGCTTGGATTTGTCCACCCTGCCCTCACTGCCCTCCAGCCCCAGCCCCAATGAACTTTGTGGCAATGGGGGATGGAGAGAAGGAGAGAGGACAGAGGAAGCATCATGAAGGAGAAGCGATGAATAGCAACAGGAAGAACTGGGGCAGTAGAGCTCTGTAAGACAGTTGGCACAAATAGCCCTGCTTCATCATGTGACCCCAAATTGGGAGAGACATATATTATCTACTTCTGCGAGGAATACAGTGTGGCTCTGGCATCCTGAGAACTCCAAAAAGCGCTATGCACAGTTGCCACCAAAGGAAGCCCAAACGTCTGCGGCAGTGATGCTCAGAAGAAGAGAAAGATCCCATGGAGAGCAGCTCAGCCCCGGGCCCCAGAGGCAGGGAAGCGCCCCATAACTGGAGACCTACACAGAAGGAAGCCAGAGCAGCAGGGGGAAAAAATGGGGGCCATAAGTGTTACCCAGCAGAACCCATATGGGACTCCCAGCAATAAATGCTGGACTCTTTTCCAGAAGCAGAGGTCCCGCAATTATAGATGAGAGTCAGAGAAATCTGTGTTGCTACTGTTAATGTCATCCCATTTCAACAAGGATTTATGTGGCCTGGGGAAGCATAGTAATAATTACTATTATTATTTACCAGATAATAGCAATCTTTATAAGAAAAAATTGCCTTTCATTTCTTATTAATCACTGCCTAGCCTAATCCCCTACAAACAGGTGCTGAATAAATGTTGACTAAATGAATAAATAAATGCATGACTACTTTATTATCTCAGGTTTCCCTGAAATTGGAACATAAAAGATATTATGTTAAGGTGTAAAGAATGGCACATGAGGCTCATCATCAAAGGATGACTAGTGAATGACATCAGAGGCCACAGATTCTGGGATGTTGCAGAAGCGCTAAAACTTCCATGAGTGTATCATCTGTAGTCTGAAGACTCCTCTGGAATTGATCATATTTTCCATCTGCAACAACTCCTTGGGGTGGTAAATGTCATATGCTACTACCTCCTGGGTAAATAGCATATCATTCTCTGTGCCTGTCTAAAACTCTAAGGAGAGTTATTTGTCATCAAGTGTGTCTTTCCACTGGGCAAAAGCTGGGTCCTCAGTGTTTGCTTATCATTCAGAGTGTGTCTTGAGTTGTACCAAAACCTGGATCAGTTTCTCCTGCTCAGTAGTGGTGAGTTACAGATGTGGTCCTACCTTCTTCTTGGCATTGCCAACAGCAATGTGCTTTGACCTCTATCAATAAGAATTTAGAACACATTTCCCCCTTTTCAACTAAAATCTTTGTCCCAAGTAAAACTTCTGCCAACTAGACCTCATCTGAATGCTTCTGTGCTAGGCCCCAGGACTCATTTGGGTTTGAGCCCAGTCTGTTCAGAAACCACAAGTTGAACATAAATAAATAAATATTTAGAGTATGGGGGTGTTCAAATAATTGTATGAACCAAAAATATTTTTAAACAAAATATTCTACATCTTACCTTTCTTTTTTTAACCTGTAACTATTTATTCCCTCCCCTTTAACACACCTTGGCAGGAAGAGCCTAACAGGTTTCATCCAATAATCATGGCCCAACCCATTTTTCTTACCAGATTTCTCTCTCCTGAAAAGTTTTCTGAAGTGCGGAACGATACTATTGCCCTCAACTGTAACATGATCTATTTCTCTGGTCTCCTTTAAGCTGTTTATCATTTGCTTCACTATTTCAGATGGAATTAATCTTCGAAAAACAGATAACACTCTAAGATGTTTTATGGCTAAAAGCTCCATCAAGACTTTTTCACAACTTGTTAATGGAACAGAAAGCAGCCAGGTAGCTGCATTGCTGGTGCTGTAATAAATGCTTACTACTGCATTCGCTAAAGCCGTCAGCGTTGCTTCACAGACATTGAGGAAACCTCTTTGTTTCAAAAATCATTGAAATATTTCAGGCCCTTTTGCATGAGCCAGAGATATTCTCAGAGAGCTGAGCATCAATAACAATGAAACCGACATGACAACATGCAACAGCAATCTGAAACATTGTATGGGGAGTTCCAGCCTGCCTTTCATTGGAGGAATACTAAAAATAAGTACATTTCACCACCCCTCCCCCAACGCACGCGAGCTCGCCACTTAGGCAACTTACTACTTCTAGGGCTAATTAAGCCTTTTTTCCTTAATAGAGACACTATAACCAGACTTAATACATGATGGAAATTTTAAATTTCAATCTACTTATACGGAATGAATCTAAAATGTATAAATTACTTGAACATATTATGCATTATCGGTGAACTCGACTTGCAATATTTTACAATAGAGAATCCTGCTCAGGGACAGCTTCATTTTTTTAATTAATTTCTATTGGAGTATAGTTTCTGTACAATGTTGTGTCAGTTTCTGCTGTACAGCAAAGTGAATCAGTTATACGCATACATATATCCCCTCTTTTTTGGATTTCCTTCCCATTTAGGTCACCACAGAGCATTGAATAGAGTTCCCTGTGCTACACAGTAGGTTCTCATTAGTTATCTATTTTATACATAGTAGTGTAATATGTCAATCCCAATCTCCCAATTCATCCCACCCTCCCTTCCCCCCTTGGTATCCATATGTTTGTCAGAGACAGCTTCTTATTGGCAAAATAGGTAAGTCCCACCAAAAGAAATGAACTTGGTCTTTTTGAGACTCATTCTCTTTTCCAGTTGCTCAGGCCAAACCTCTTAGAATCATCCTTGATTTCTCTTTCTTTGACACCCCACTTCCAACCCTGAGCAAACCCCGACAGTCCTAATTTTACATAACTGGAATCCAGCATCTCAGCACCTCCACAGTCACCGCCTGACGTAAGCGTCTCCAAGCTGGTTTTCCAGCTTCCTCCTTCACCCCTCTATAATCTATTCTCCACCAGAAGGCAGAAGATCCTTTAAAAATGTAAGTCACATCCCATCACTCCTTGGCTTCCATCTCACTGAGAGTAAAAGCCAAAGACTGGCCAAGGTTTAGAAAGCCCTCCGCTGAGGGCTCTCCACTAATTATGCATTTCACCGATAATGCATAATATGTTCAACTAATTTATATATTTTAGATTCATTCCGTATAAGTAGATTGAAATTTAAAGCTTTCTGAGCTCATCCCCACCATTTGCCCTCAATTATTCCCGTCTAGCCAGTCTGGCTTCCTCCTGCCCTTCACCTTCTGTTCTTGCCTGAAGAAGGTCTTTGCACTTGATATTGCCCTCTGTCTAGAATCAATTTCTGCAAGATATCCACGTGGTTGGCTCTCTCACTTGCTTCAGAACTCTGCTCAAACAGTACCTTATTGGGGAGGTTTGGCCATCATACATAAAAGAGCTCATGGACTGGATCCAATTTATGTGCCTCTGCAGATTTGTTCTGTTCCACCTGTTCCCAGGCATCACCAGTTTGCCCTGCTTCCCAGGTAGAGGAGCCCCAGTAAATACAGTGCATGTGATCAAAACCCTGATGTCATCTCTTACCTTTGCTGGCTAATTCAACTCTTCCTTCTGGCAGAGAGTCAGCCCTCGGCAGCTCCTGAATCCGGGGTCAACCCAGCTGGACCCATGAAGATTCCAGCCACCCCAGTAGCTGCCCAGAGAGGCCAGATAACACAAACCAGAAGTGAATTTGATCAGTAAGAGACCAGAAATAGAAGGAAATCAACATAAGTTGCTCTCCTTCTCTTGTTAGTTCCCCCAAGTAGGAAGCTCCATATGGACTCTCTGGGAATGTCCTGAGTGACCCACCTGTTTCTTCTGAGGCTGTGACCAGTTAAAAAATGCACCACCTTTTATTTGTTTTCCTGATTGCTCTGTTTTGCATTCCTTTCTCCCTCACCTTTACTGGTCTGAGATTGCTCCTCCCAAAAGTATTAGGATGTAAGCTTTGTCTCAGGTTCTGTGTCCTAGGGAATCTAAGATGTGCATACACGTGCGCTCTCTCTCACACACACACACACACACACACACACAGAGACAGAGAGAGAGAGAGAGAGAGAGAGAGAGAGAGCTATACTGCAAACCCTGATCCTGCTATATTTCACTTCACTGCTTGTAGTCAGCTATCTTTACGTCTATCTCCCACTGTGAAATAGAAACCGCATGAGATCACTGACTTGGTTTCTTTTGTTTGATGCAGTATTCCCAGTAGCTAGAACAGTGCCTAGCACCTATAGGCATTTAATAAAAGTTTAGAAAATAAATAAATGAGAAGTTTGTTTGCAAGTGTGGAATTTAGCTCCAAAAACACAGAAACTAGAGAAGTTCAGGTTTTTATACGTGACCTGCCTTTTGATGTTAAAACTCCCATCTGGAAGTTTTCCTATTCTTCTTCCTCTCCTAATTTCACCAAACCTCACTGACCACCTCTCAACTCAAAACTTAACTTCCAAAACTCCCTTCCCCCACTTAGGCTCACCTCTGATATAACCATTTCCATAATCATACTAATCATTTTTTCTCAATGCCCCTAGATGCGGCACATACATACCTAAGGTGTACTGTATGCATTTTACCCATTCTCACACAACTACATAATATCCTAAAGTAGATTCAGCCTGTCTTTATCCACCACACATCCCCTCACAGACATGCACAGGGATGTTCCCTCCCCCCATGCAAGCCCCTCATGCTGATTCTGCATTAATAATGACTACTCATTACTGAGTGCATACGATGTGCCAGGCATGGTGGTGGACATTTAGTCCTCACAACAACCCTGAAAAGTGTGAAAATATCTTAAAACTCATTCATACTAAAATGTTTGGGACCTAACTACTGTATGTTCCCCTCAGAGTTATTTGCCTGGAGGAAGCTGACGTAGTCAATGGCAATGAATCCCTCTGTTACAAGTTCGTGCATCAGGAAGCAAGGACTCCATGGGGAAAGCAAGGCTCCTTCCTTCCTCATACTCTTGAATTTACAGTCCTGTCCAAAGTAATGATTCTTTGCTTTGTAACTGTCCTGAAATTGCGTCATGAGACTATGTTCCATCTCTTTATGTCATTGAAAGCTCCTTGAGATCAGACATGGCTTTTATTTCTTAGGTGTTCCTGGAAAACTGCATTTGTCTCTTATCCTAGCCTCCCATATCCCTCTGCTCTAGCCTGTCTGTACTTCCACCAACTGATTCATTCTCCCAGACCGTGGTCTCCAAAGTAGGAGTGCACAGATCCAGGTAATGAACAAGATGATTTTGGGGGTTTGCAGAAACATATATTTATTATGTGTGTGTATGTATGTGTATATATATATATATATAATATATAGATTTAAAAAATAAAAAATTACATAAGCTTTATTACATTTCATATACATAGACTCATACTGCTGTCTTCCCCTGGTCTATATGTAAGAATGTCAAGAGCACATAACATACATGAGACACCTAAACACAGAGCAGATGACCAGGACCCTGTTGCCGCTCTTGCCTATTTAGTGCTTTACAGTTTAGGTATATCCAGGTAACAGGGAGGTTACAAACTATATAACTGAGTTTTAACTAACTCTGGGAAATGGACACCTGGCTTAAAAATTCCTGCAAAGAAGCCCTCTATGGACAAGAATACCAATTTTGCAAGCTCAAATGAACAAGAAAATGACAGCATTAACACATTTACCCCAGTACAGATTTTTCATCTAACACGTTATAATATAAAATCAGTGACAAGAAAGTGGCTTAAAAAATTCAAAGCTATCCAGAAGACCATTTAAAACATAGATTTACATTTATTTTCATTAACAGTGAACTTCATCCTATATATATATATGTATATATATATATATGTGTGTGTGTGTGTGTATAGTATCTTGACATATTGCATATGATATTGCATTTGATATGCATATGTAGAATTGTGCTTTGAAGTAAAAGCTAATGATAATTCGAACCAGTCACAACTCACAAGACATTTTTTAAAATAAGCATCCGAAACAAAGAGACAAGCCGCTGCAATTTTTGGAAAGATGTTTAAATTAGGCATTACTCAATCCACTGTCTTACAAAATTTCAGGAAACATGTAATTTCCTTTTAACTGTGAAAAACAAAAGGCTATGTGCAATTGCAGATATCCTTTTTTTTTTTTTTTTTTGCTTTGGTGAGTGCTGAAATGATACATACAAAATGATATGGTACAAACCAACATGGACACCTTTGTCAGAAAATACAGGACTTTTTAACCAGATTAAAACTCTTCCAAACAAAGAATTTCAGTGGAATCTGAACCCATTTTGATAAGATGCATGGAAAACATTGCTGAAATTTTGTTTTTTCATCTTTCTATTTTATTAGATTAAAAAACACAAACAAAACCAGTAGGAACTAAGGGGAAAGATGGGGAAAGAAATACAGGAAAGGGCTGGACAAAAATCAGCAATGACAGGAGAAGCGGAAGGTGAGGGGGTGGGGGGACATTAAGAGCCCCAAGTCAGAGCAGGAAAGAGGTTTCTGAGGACAAGACATCGCTTCATTTGATGACAATTTTCTGGCGCATGGCTCAGGGCCCAGAGCCTTAGAGGGGCGCAGAAGGTGATGGACCAGGTTCCCAGGGCTGAGGCAGTGGGCAGAAGCCCATGGACAGTGATGTACCTTTTGTAGGCCTCAGGGATGATCTTGAAGCTGGAGCAGTGACGTGGCGGATGTCTGTAACAGGGTCCTGGGCAGACCTCTCCAGCAGGGACCTTTGGGGACCTCACTTGGAGAAACCATTCCTCAACTGTCCCCTCATCCCTAAAAGTGATGGAGGCACGTGGACCGCCAGCAGGAAGGAGGACAGGTCCAGGGCCAGTGCCGGGAGTCCCTGCAGAAGCTGTGGGAGCAGGATCGAGTCCTTTTCTTTAGGGCCTGGCTCCCCAAGAAGTGCCACTGTCACTGAATGGGAGGTGGCGACGGACCCCAGGCATTTCCGCCTCTTGGGAACCTGCTTCTTTCCATCAGCCTCGGGCCACTCATGTGTCTCCAGTGAATGTCAGTCAAGCTCCTCTGTGATTTTGGCCTCCCTGAGCAGCTCCTCCACTCCCAGTAGGGCCCCTCTCGCTCCCGTGGCCGGCCCTGCTTCTCCTGTACCTGAAGGAATGTGGTGTGTGCACAGCTGTAGATGGACGCAGGAACTTCCCACGGCCAGAGGCACTGTCCTGTAGCTCTGGCGGGAGCAGTGCCTTCTCTTCTCGGCTTTTCTGAGCGCTACCAGCCCAGGTGCTGCTGACATTTTGAGGCCTCAAGCTTTTAAGAGTCTCCTTATCCTCCTTTTTTTGTTTTTTTATAAATGTATTTATTTTATTTATTTATTTTTGGTTGTGTTGGGTCTTCGTTGCTGCACGTGGGCTTTCTCTAGTTGCAGCGAGCAGGGGCCACTCTTCGTTGCGGTGCACGTGTTTCTCATTACAGTGGCTTCTCTTGTTGTGGAGCACGGGCTCTAGGCGTGTGGGCTTCAGTAGTTGTGGCACGTGGCTCAGTAGTTGTGGCTCACGGGCTCAGTAGTTGTGGCACACAGACTCTAGAGCACAGGCTCAGTAGTTGTGGCACACAGGCTTAGTTCCTCCACGACATGTGGGATCATCCTGGACCAGGGCTTGAACCCATGTCCCCTGCATTGGCAGGCGGATTCTTAACCACTGCACCACCAGGGCAGCCCTTCTTATCCTCCTTGATGGCAGCTCCATGATTCCTTCTCGGCTATTCTCCATCACCGGAGTGTTCAGTCCCCTTCTCCACGTCAAAGTCAGAGTCTACTACATCCTCTGTGTCTGACTGGTCCCCTTGGTCCTCATCATCTCCTGAGTCCTCTGTGAAACCCCATAAGCTATCCGGTAGAGCTCATCCTCCCCGATTGCTGGCACCCTGAGGTCTTCTGAGGGCCCGGCCCCCCAAACTCCAACCGCTCATGGACCCTGCACCTCCTCCAGCCGCTGCTCACACAGCATGGTCCTCGGAGCTCAGAGCCCACGCCGCTACCTGCAGGTCGCCGGCAGCCTGGAAATTATTTTTAAATCAAGAATTGGGACAAATTACACAGTGTTATGTTTGATATATAATGAAAGTGTCCCTATTTCTATTTTATCAAGTCTCAGCATACGGTTTTTGCTTGGTTGTGTTTCAGTAATAAAATACATGAAGAATTTCTTTTTTTTTCAAACCGTCAAAGGTAAAATATAGACATGAGATATAATCTCAACAGTAAATTACTTCTTTAGTGGTAAAGCTGTGTAAGTAATGGGGCCACTCCTTTTATCAACTGTTTTAAAGGATTTTGGCTAAGATTACTGAGGCAGGTCATATGTGGCATTCATTTGCTTGCTCTGCTCTACACAGGCAAGCACAGAGCACCATCAGTGTGGTAAATTTAAGTTTACTTGTTTTAATCTTTAAAATATGTTTGACTCTTTAGGAACAAATTGAAATGGGAAGTAACCATGAACATATTTTCTACAACACAGAGATTTGCTTATGGCAAAGTACTCAAAAGGGCTAAAAACATATATTTACAGAATGACAAGTGCTCCAGACATGCTAAGCTTTTCTATGATGACAAGCAGGCTATCAGTAACATGCTACCTATCAAGTATTTTTTAAAAGACAATAACAATAACATTAATAACACAATCTGTCCCTTCAAGGTGGAAGTAATGTTTCAATAGTAAATAAGAAGGAACTACCTTTCCTTCTGAAAAAGAAAAACAGAGGGCTTCCCTGGTGGCGCAGTGGTTGAGGGTCCGCCTGCCGATGCAGGGGACGCGGGTTCGTGCCCTGGTCCGGGAAGATCCCATATGCCGCGGAGCGGCTGGGCCCGTGAGCCATGACCGCTAAGCCTGCGCGTCCGGAGCCTGTGCTCCACAACGGGAGAGGCCACAGCAGTGAGAGGCCCGCATACCGCAAAAAAAAAAAAAAAAAAAGAAAAGAAAAAAAGAGAGAAACTCAGGCTACTGACAGAGCACATTGGAAAAGGATATTAGAAAGATGTCCATTGTTATGTAATTTGGATACAAAGCTAGACTAATAAATATATCATCTATTTTTTTAAAATCTCATATCAGCACATTCTAAAAGCTTGGAAATAAGATTTTTGTAACCAGTTTTAACTCTTCCAAACAAAGAATTTCAGTGGAATTTTGATAACAGTGAAAAATGGTAAAACCTATTTATTGCTTTGCAAGAACAACTGATTGACATCAGAGAAGATGAAAACCTACTAGCCACATTTTAACAAAAACCTTTCCATAATCGGTGAATGGAATTTATTTAAAACAGCCAATAAAGGAAAATTTTCCCTTTGGATTTATGTGCCTTTGTGAGACATAGTTCTCAATTGCAAAACCCACTACAACAAAGTACTGAAAAAAACTGAATTAAGAAAGACATTTAAATAGTTGTATCAGAAAAATTTTGAGTTTCAGAAAACAATGAAGCATATTCAAATTTAACAGTAATTTCAGTGAGAGCAAAAAGACTTTTGTGCCATTACTAATTAAAATAAAAATAAAACAATAATTGCTTATTTCATCATGAGCTCAGCCTCTTTGGGTTATAATGGTATAGACTTTATGATATGCATAACAGGTACTGACACAGTAGTTTGTCTATAATTTGGAAATAAATAAATATACATATAGTGAGGATGTATACTGGATTTTTTTTTACTAATAAGGACCTGCAAATAAAACATTTTGGAAGGCCATGTGCCCTATGTCAGGGCTATTCAGTGTGTTCTGTGAGCCCACCACATCAGTGTGACATGTGAGATCATTGGAAATGCAAATTCTAAGGCTCCATCCCAGACCTACTGAATCAGAATCTTTGGGTAGGGTGTCAGGAATATGTCTTTTAACAAAACCTTCAAGTGATTCTCTGATGCACATCAGATCTGTTCAAGACCTTGCTCTTTCAGCGCTGCCTGTTGGACACTAAATTAAGGCCAAACTTCTCACCATATCATTCAAAGGCTCTCCAAATCCAGCCAAGCCTCCTTTAATGGTCTATTTCCATGACTCCCCACCATGTTGGATGTCCCAGGTGTTCTTGGATGCCCCCTTCTTCCCTCCTCTCTGCCTCGTTTATGTTCTTTTCTCCACTGGATTCATCTCCAGCCCTATTATGTCTGCTTAACCAAAATCTCCACAACCTTCAATACCTGCCTCAAAAGTTACCTATTCTAAGAAGATTTGAATGATTTTAGAAGAAGGGGGAAAATACTTACCTGCATGTTCTCTCTCCCTTTTTTTTTTTTAATGCCCAGAGCATCTTGCTTGTTTATTTGCCCTGGCACTGACTGTGTTGCATCATGCATTATAGTCATGCAGGCACTTATCTCATTCCCTCTGTAGATTGCAGGCTCCTTGATAGAGAGACTTTATTCATCTTCCTTTATCCCCTAGTTTAGCACAGTCCTAGCAGACTCTCAATAGTTTGCTACAGAGTCGAAATAAAGTCCCATAACTGAGCTCTACCCACACCGTGGGCTTCCTTCATCATGCTTTTGGGGACATTGCCTCACCATGGAGAACCTGGATTTCCCATGGACTTTTCTGTATACACTGACTGTCTCTTGCCCTCACGTTGCAATTCTGAGCTGGAAGAGCCTTCCTTCTCACTTAGTCATGACTGGTTCCACACTGAGCCACAAATGATGATCAAAACCAAAAATGGTTATCATGTTTGAGGCTTACCAGTGTCAGACACTCTACCACGTATGACCATCTCCTTCTGCCCTGGTGATGACTCTATTTGGTGGGCATGTTACAACTCCCATTTTACCAGGTGAGGAGACTAAGATGCAGAGAGGCTAAGGATTAAGTAACTGGCTCAAGGTCACAGGGCTAACAGAGTGGTAGAGCCAGGACTGGAATCCAGGTTGGCTGGCTCCAGAGCCTTCAGAGTTAACCTCTCCATTACCCTACTAACCACAGAAGATAACATTGCTCCAGGGTCTTCCTTACATCATCTCCAAGTCACCAGCACTCATAACCACATGAAAGAGCCACGTGCACTAGATTCAATCTCGATGACAATATAAAAACTATGATTTTACTATAAAATTTCAACTTAAATCTAGATCAAAGATATCTAAATTACTCTTCATTTGGGCTATAATCTCATATTCCCAAACTTAAATGCTTAAAAAGAAAGCTTTGTCTAAGTTAAGATTACTAGCTCAAATAAAGCAGGGTTAATACTACTTTTCCTCTAAAGTAATGAGTACAAAGAGTCCTTTTCTTCTTATAGTAAAATATTTCATAGAACTCGAACTAGTAGGCAATCACTATCTTTTCTTCATAAGAAAACAAAGCCTTTGAAATATGTACCATAACCTCTGAAAAATACAATTATCTTCCCTAAGAATTGAGGTATTTTTTTCTGACAAAAACGATGGGCAACTGATCTATAGTTCTTTTCTTCCTCAAAAAAATTATTGTATATTGTGTAATGATCATTATAATTAAAAATTAAGATGGCTTGCAATAATTTCACCATTATTTGATTCAAAATCTTTATAAAATATTGGCATTTTCCAACATTTATTTTTCCTGTCTATGTTCCACTTAAGGCCAAATTTTCAAACCCAGCTGCCAAATTACACATATAATTACTGCATTTGCGCACAAAAATGTGATAATTGCTTACACAATTTCAGAGGCCAGCTTGAGGCTCCTTTCCAAATTTGTTTTACATGTACAGTGTGGTGTATGTAGTTTTATATGAAAATGGGGGAAAGTAAAATTCATGTTTTGTCTGGGTGATACATGAAAATAGGTACAAAATAAAGCCTTTCTATAAATGTCTAGGTCTGTCTTCACATTTTCTCCCCATAGATCTTTATAAAAGAAAAGTCTTATAGAGCAGCTCAAACTTGAGCTGGAGTTGGAGTCATGGCAATGGAAGGTGATGGTGGCTGGTATGATGCCATGAACAGAACAGATGCCTATTTTGTGGGTGGTTGACGTGTTGTCATGAGGCATTCATCTGTCTATGAACTGCTTCTGTCAACCTGGCTAAGAAAAGATAAAGACAATATAAGGCCCACAAATGTACAGTCAGCCAAGACAACACCAACCTCAGTAGAGCGGAGTGGCTGAGCACTGGAGACTTCCAGCTTTGCCTGATGGTTGACATAATGTTGGGCAAATATCCACCGCAGACATAGTTCACAATGGCTACTCTTAGTGGAAGGTTTGGTTCAAGAGAAAGAAAAGAAACAAGATCTAGGTAGTCATACACATTAGTGAAATGATCTGAGATACTTTTGTTTCTGCACAAATAGGATAGAAAATTATGCCCAGTTCCACATAAGCTAATACCTAGGCTCAAAAAATATACTTGCCAAGCTCAAGGACTATGAATCTGATCTCTGACTAGCAGACATCTGACTGTGGAACTTACCAGAAGCAATTAGGCCAGAAGTCCACTAAACAATGAAGGAAGCTCTATTGTCAAAGAAACCTTCAGAAAGATCATCCTCCCCAAGGCCTACCTGAAATCATCATAACATGTCTTGAGCACTTGATGTGTGTGGAGCAATGTTCTGAGCATTTTGCATGCAATCATTCCCTCTTTACATGCTTACTAATCCTAAAAGACGAGGATTATTATTAACCCCATTTTACATCTGAGGAGACTGAAGCGCAAAGAGTTTAAGAAATTTGCCCAAGTTCAGACAATTAGAAAGTAGAAAAGCCAGTTATTAGAACCCAGGCATTCTGACTCCAAAGCCTTTACTCTTAACCACCAATACCATGTTGCTTATCAGATAAAGCCAAGGAAAATAATGGACAAGGGATAGCCTCCCAAAGAGAAGACCTTGGGCAGCCAACATGGCCCTCCATAGAATTCACTATTGGAATGCAGTTCTCACCATTTCTGTCCGGCAGGAATGATATCATTGTGGACTAGTAACTATTATGTGTTGTTTCTCATTCTTCACTTTTCCAGTTATCCTATTCTTTCTTCATCATGGGGTTTCTATGGGTTGTGTTGTATATGGATAACATATTATTACCAATAGTCCTATACCAATAGACTATGAGAAGTTTCACCCAGATGTGATGGAGTGGACCCCACATCACCCAAAAAATCAAAACTTGGAGCTAATGCACCAGATTTTGGGTTGTCTCTACTGGGGAAACATGGGTGTTTCTGAGAGGATGAATGGAAAGAAGGGTATGCATGGGTGCTGGGTAGCCAGTGGACATTCACTGATAACTTAACCAGGATCCACTCCCCATTTCCAGGTTCATGGGCTCCTCATACCATTCATGGGCTTTGGGAGCCATAAATTTCATCCCCAGTCACAGAAGTGAGTGAGTCCTGATTAATGCCCAAATCAGAATAATCCTTCTCCACCTCCACATCAACCTGGACATGACAATTGGTTTAGGAATGATCAGTAATCCAACTGTAAACCAATCAGTACGTAGCATCTATTCACCATTATTGGTTCAGTTTAGTCCAAACAATGCAAAGAACAAGGTTTTTGTTCACTGGTTAGGGGTAAATGTACCTTCTCCTCTATCCAGATGTGAAAGTGGAAACATGTCACCTTGATGGCAGCCACCTTACAACCACAAAGAAAGTCAGTCATGGAATGAAGCTAGAACTGGATAGTAGAGTGAAAGAGGGAAGAAAACACACTAAAACTAGGTCTTTGATAATATTACTGAACTGGATCAACCAATAGTGAAACTCACCCAACTCCTGAACTTCCAATTATATGAGCCAATAAGTCTCCTTTTCTACTTAAGCCAGTCTGAGTTTTGTTTTCTGCTAATTGATCTATCTTCTAAGGTTATTTGCATAGTTTTCAGAAATAATAGCCTAGAAAGATCTGATTTCTCTGTAGCCTCCTAAGAAGTTTAGGCTGATACCTGGAATATCTGCTCCAATTCCAGTGGTGCAGACTTCTTGTACCATGAAATTCAACAAGTTCAAACTGGTTTAGGAGGCTCTAAGGCGGTGTACAGCGATGGAAAACACATAGGACTTGGTTGACCTCAAATCCCAGCTCTTTCACTTACTAGCTGGATCAGGTGACCATATAATTTATTAACCAAATCAGGGTATTTGTGAGGAAAAGGGAGTGTTAAAATAATGTCTCTGGAAAACAGTCATAAACTGGAATAGTGCCAGGAAAATAGGTGTGAACTGTCCATCTATATCTGGGTTGCTTTGGACAAATCTTTGAGTGCCAATTCACATATCTGTAAAATGGGGCTAACGGTATTTGTCTCTCATGGTTGTTAGAGGATTCAAAGAGATACGACACATAATAGGTGTTGGGAGACAATTAAAAGGCCATCGCACTTTTTTATTCTAAATGCTTCTATACTGATAATTGTTAAAAAAAAAAAATTACTCATGGGAATTCCCTGGTGGTCCAGTGGTTAGGACTCGGGGCTTTCACTGCCAGGGCCCGGGTTCAATCCCTGTTCGGGGAACCAAGATCCCGCAAGCAGCTCAGCACGACCCTAATTAATTAATTAGTTAATTAAATATATTCACATATTTACTGGGTGATTTAGAGATTTTTCTTTAGACTATAAATATTAATGAAAAGAAATGAATACAAAATGAATCTATGAAAACCTCACAAACTTTAATAACATGAAAACCAGGGCCAATTTTGCACATAGGTATGGTAGGTTACCACCCTTTAGACAATTTTCAGGGGTGCAGGAAAATTCTCCCTCCTCCCAATAAGCTTTTTTTGGTGATGCCTAAAATTCTCCAACTATTGAAAATGATTGGCCCTTACATTTCTACAGCATGCAACAGTTTAGAGTTTGCTACAGCATGAACTTACAAAGTAATCAGTCAGTTTCATAGCAGTGACCGTAGAGCTGGGAGCAAGCTCCTTAAAGAAGCGACAGCACAGGTTACCCTGCCTTGAGTTTTTTCACCCTCTTCCCAATATGCCCAACCCTGAACATTGCAGTCCTACAGACTTTCAAAGGATTTTGTCATTCTTATCCATTCTATCATCAATCCAAACTTTTCCTTGCTAGCATGTGAACGGATCTTACAAAGTCAAAAGAATTATTTTTCAGCACCCCCATTTGATCTTTACATCATGAATTTGAGGTCACATCAGTGTTAGCAAGACACTTCTCTGAGGCCTGAATGCGGAACATGTATCAGTCAGAATCTACTCTGAAGGCAAAAACAACACCAGTTATTCAAACAAAAATTTTAATATATTTGTTAACTGACTAAAAGTTAGAAAGAACTCTAAGGTATCTTGGAGGTAACAACTTCGGGAAATAGCTACTGCCCCTGGGACTGAGGGAATAAAGAGAAGAGACTGAAATTATTAAAACTCAAATTATTAAAACTGACTTCGAAAAGGGGCTCCATGGAATTGAAGCTCAGGCCTCAGAGGAGGGGGCACTGCTCACCTGTTCCTGGTGTCCCTGAGTTCAGAGGAGGGTCCTGGTGGCTGGGACCCAGACTTCTCAGGAGGGCACTCCAGCCAAGTGGCGCTGGCGTCTCTGAAAAGAGCACAGTGAACGTTTTACAAGTGTTAGAGAAACGGCAAACTAGATTCCGATGCTGCTCTAGGAAGGAATTGCCCTACCTGGGTAAACAAGCAGGGCTGGGGTTACAGTCACAGGAACAGGAAGGACCTTGCAGTCTTCCTCTAGTGTTCCCTATTGACAGAGCCTACATGCAGTCAGTTTACAAAGCCACATGTGTTTTGCAGAGCCCCAGCTTCAGGATCACAAAGCAAAGGACAGGTTTGGAGCTTAGAGATAATACCTTAATGACTAACACAGAACAGCAAATTTTTACTGTGTGGAGGAGGAACCCATAATCTGACTCTCAGGATAAAAATACCCAACTCCGGGCCTCCCTGGTGGCGCAGTGGTTGAGAGTCCGCCTGCCGATGCAGGGGACGCGGGTTCGTGCCCCGGTCCGGGAAGATCCCACATGCCGCGGAGCAGCTGGGCCCGTGAGCCATGGCCGCTGAGCCTGCGCGTCCGGAGCTTGTGCTCCGCAACGGGAGAGGCCACAACAGTGAGAGGCCCGAGTACCGGAAAAAAAAAAAAAAAATACCCAGCTCCTTCAAGACATTTCCCATGCCTTCTACACCACCACCAATGAAAGTATTTTGAAAACTGTGAAGTATCATTGAAAGAAAAGTGTATAGTTATTATTTCTTCTGGAAGACAGATCTGAATAGGCAATCCCTAACAGTTTGGATATCAAGAGCTGACTTGTTGACATCTTAGTGACCATTTTTGTCATATGAACTATTACCAGCCAGAGACATCATAGTATTTCTGTTCCTACAGAAATTGTGAGGATGCTTTTTTCCCCAGGAAGCATCTTAGACATTGTGATTATTCTCTGTAGATATTCATGGAGACATGATTTGAACATCTCTATTTTCTCGGGGAGCTGAAGGAGAGAATATTGATTATGGAATATTCTGAAAGTCACACAGTGTGTATAAAGCTAATAAAAAGGCACATTGTGGTCATGGTAGAATTTTCAAAGAGCTAATGATCATGGCTTCACTATGCCTACCTGTTTTGCAATTCTTCTTTTGTATAAAGTGTCATTCATTATATTGTCTAGGTCTTTGTTGACTGAGTTTGGACAGATTTAACAAGACAGGAAAATCTGTATTCTTATACCAACTTTTGACAACCTTAATAGACACAAAATCCCTTCTGATGTCTTTCCTGGGACAGTACAATGAGTGGCCAACCACAAACGTGTTCAGAAACTTCCTTTAACTGGCAGATTGGAAGACTGGCCTTAGACCAGTGCTTTGAACTCCAGTATTCCTAAATGAGACCTAAAAGATACATACAACTTGAACACAGTTTGCTCTGGGAATCTCCTTCCGGATAAATGGGGGCAGAGCAGGGCAGAGAAGGAGAATGACAATTGTCTTAGGCTTTCAAAGGCCTTAAAGAGCCATAAAAGTTAGACAAAAAGACAAGAAAGAGGCAAGATCTAAGGGTTAATCTAAACCCCTCCCCAGAATGGAGAGGGGAGGGGTTTAGATTGGTAAATGCAGCTCCAGCACTTAGCAGTCATATCATATCAAATCATATCCTACATATGAGTAGTTCACAGAATGGAAACATATAATAAATGTCTGAAAATTAAGATGTTTTCATCACAGCCACTGCCTAAATGGCTCATGTTTGGTTGAGAGGTCACCAAAAATAACATAATAATTTAAAATGTGGTCTCTGGAACCATGCTGTCTAAATGCAAAACAAGGTACCTCTTATTAGTTAGCTACACAATCATGGGCAAGTTACTTAACTACCTGTGCCTCAGGCTCTCATCTGTAAAATGAGGACAATAACATACCTACCTAAAATTAATTGGGGCAAATAAAGTATCACAAAACTACAATGGCTTAAAGATTATAGATATATTATTAATATTATATTCACTGTGACTCTTATAACTAACCATGTTTCCATCTTTATATTGGCTGCCAGGGAACTCAGAGTCAAATTTATAATACTCTCTCAGCAACTACATAGTAATGACATAAGCATTTGTGTCATAACTAAATCTTTATCAGAATTCCATTCCCACTTTTACTCTTTACTTAATTTTCCAATCTCTGTATGTTTTTTTCCTGTATTGTTATAAACATCTTTATAGGTGTCCTCAGAATCATTTTGAAACACACACACACACGCATGCAAAAATAAATATTTTTATCTTTTTAAAGTTGTTCTCAGACTCCTTTTGTAACAATAAAGCATAAATTAAGTAAGTGATAGTGTTTTCCCAGACAAGACTATGAATTCCTCAAACACAAATGTCCCATTTACCTGACTAGCAAACATTCAAAAGTATGATAACACTCTCTATTGGTAAGGCTGAAGGAAAACAGGCAATTCAGTAATAGTTATCAAAATCACAAATTCATGAAACTACTGACCCAGCGTTTTCTCATCTAGGCATTTATCCTACAGATATACTAGTACCCAGAACAAAATGACATATGTACAAAGTTACTCACTTCAGCCTTATTTCTAACAACAAGAGACTGGAAACAAAATAAATGTCCATCAATAAACAGCTGAGTAAATAAATGATTTATTTCACTTCTCAAACATTTGTATAGATCTTTGGAATGCTCACGGTCTTGGACACTCAGCCTATGATGTCTGGTGATTAAATTGATCCCAACAGAGCCAGTAAGCATCAATCTTCATCCTACTTTACCACAATGCCTTATATTGTCAGGCTAGTTTTTTGCTGCCTATAAGGGTCATTGAGGGTAAATGAATTCCTAGTACACAGATAGCACACTGTTTTCATTTATGCATTCAGTCTCATATATTGCCTACAGGAATGTAAGTTAAAGTCTTACAGAAGGCACTGGTGCAGTAAATTCCAATGCAGAACCTTAGAAAGAGACTTGGACTACTAATATTAGGCCAGACACTCTGCCTTTCTTCCAATATCTGAGCATTTTACATAACACAATCAAAAATAACAACCACCACAACACTCTACACGCTGTGATAAACCAAAACCAATAGGCTCATTGTATTAGTTTTCTATTGCTGCATAACAAATTACCCCCAAACTTAGCAGCTTAAAACAATAAACACTTATCATCTCACATAGTTTCTTGGGTCAGAGATCCAGGAGGGGCTTAGATGAGTGGTTCAGCATCAGGGTCTTTCATGAGGTTGCAGTTAATGTCGTCTAGGGCTGCAGTCATCCGAAGGCCTAACTGAGGCAGGAGGATCTGCCTTCAAGGTGGCTCACTCATGCCCGACAAGTTAGTGCTGGTAGGAGGTCTCAGTTTCTCACCACAGGGACCCTCCCATTGGGGTTCCGTGAGTGTCCCCATGACACGACAGCTGGCTTCCCCCAGAGAAAGTGATCCAAGAACAAGCAAGGTGGACATTGCAATGCCTTTAATGACTTAATTTCGAAAGCTACACACCATCTCTTCTCCCACATCCTGTTCTTTAGAAGCAATTCATTGTCTCGCTCACAATCAAGTAAAGAAGAATTAGGCTCTACTTTTTGAAGGGATAGTTCCAAAAAATTTGTAGACCTATTTTAAAACCATCAAGATCATCTTGTTTGCTTCTAGTCCCCCAAATAAAAAATCCATGAGTATTTCCTGTAAACTCTGCAACAAAAACAATTTTATCCCCAACTTTGGCTAAGCTGGTGTCTGAAGATGTATCATGACCTTCATGGATATGATAATCATGTGAGCAAGTTGCTGTTTTCACCATGAATAGATTAATTTTGCAGTTTTTCCTTAAATACTAGTTATGTTTTTGATAGACCAGTGAGTCTTTCTGAAGTCTGCCTCCTTTGCACTCTTTGCAAGTGAATTTTTCTCTCTTTTTCTAAATACCTCTGAGCATCTCTTTGATAATGTCTGAGTAGAACCTCCTACCTTATTCACTAATTCTTCCATCTAACCTCACAGAGGAAGAATATTGTAGAAAAAATGGGAAATATACTTGCCCAAGCAAGATCAGAGACAAGCAGGAGCACACAAAGGGGGAATCATCATATGTTTCTACTTGCCATCCTACACTTCTGCCATTGCTGTGAGAAACACTTTCCCCAGGTAGGCCCTGCTCCATCAGTCTGGGTCCCAGAATGAAAATGCATTGAACAGAGCCATCCCAGGAATCTGCAGATCTGAAGCATGAAGTACAGAAGTCCAGCCAACACTCAGACTCTTGAAGAAAAATAAACATTTATTTTAAGACATCATATTTTGATGTAATTTGTTAGGCAGCATAAGCTAGCTGATACACCCAGTTTTATTTAGATGGCCACTTCCACACCAATAATCTGTGACCAGCAAGTTTGTCCGTGAAAGAAAACTACATCTTCTGCACATGTTTGAAAGAGAAGGGGGAAATGGTTCTCAGAAGAAGGTTTTGGCAGGGAGTGGGGAGAGTGCAGGGCACAGAGATCAATAGAGATGCACCAGAGTCTGGAATTCCCTAACCTCCATCTGTGTTCTCATTCCTTTATTCAACAAGCATTCTATCCAGTGAATTCTTTATTTTTTTTCTCACTTAAAACTCTTCTGCTACATTTAACAAAAATGCCTTTCTGGAGTTGGTGTGATTCAAAAGAAGACTGAGAAAGAAGAAGACTGGTTTCAAGCAAAGGGCTCAGCAGCATGCATGGGAAAGTGGAACCAAGAGGTGAGGTGTATGTTGGAGAGGATAGAAACCAAAGAGGCTGGGGTAAGTGATGGATTGTATGCAAACACCTGACCCTGACCCAAGGAAGCACACGTGTGGCTGGTCTAATCTTTCTCACCTCGGCTGCATCCTGGGGAGCACACTGGCAGGGTTCTTTGAGGAAGAGTGTTGGCGAAGCCATTGAAACTGGTGCCGGGAGAAAGCCAGAGGACTGAGGGGCACAAAATGACAGCCATCGTGGCATTTCCCCTTGCTCCTATAAACCAAGTTTCTGTCATTCCTTCTTTCTTGCCCTGCACACCACCGCCAACAGAAGTACCTGGAAGTTACAAAATGAATATTGGAAGCCCCCCATTAGTGCTATCCCTCAGTTATTAGAGTAGCTTGTTCCTCTGTTTGAAGGGTGTCACATGTCCTGTCAAAATAACTTCTTATAGCTCCCTAACAACTGTGGGTGGCCTGTGATCACCTTGTCAAAGTGTCTTTTACACCCAGAGCTGGTTGCCAGATTCCACGTGACTTACTTGCTGGCTCCCCCTCCCTACAACTTATGCTCCAAATATCATCTCCTTCCTCGTTTGTTTATTGTTTGTTTGTTTGTTTTGCTGGCAGTTGCTGGGGCCGAACAGCAATTTGCAATTATTTATGCAGCTTAAACCCTATTGTCAACATCCTTATCCTCAATACACAGCCATTCCAGGGGTGTGAGCTGAGCTTTTCGGTTGTCACCGTGAGAAGGGGAGGGAGATGGGCTGAGGTTCACAGAAGCAAGCCTTCCTGAGGTCCTCAGCCAAAGCACACATTGTTGCCGAGCTGCTTTTTCTCCTTCTCGCCTCTATTTGGGGTGGATTTTCATTTGGAATTATAAACAGATCACAGCTTGCTGTTTGTTTGCTATTGTCAGGTCAGACCCAGCACTCAGGGAGAGGGTGGTATCATGGAATTTTCTTGGCCATTTAACAGGGATGATGGAATTTGCCTGCATTTGTATAGCTCCTTCTCTCCGGGACTCTCAAAGGCCTCCTCAAACAGAACTTAATCCTCTCCAACGTCAGGTGTGGATGGAACATTTTCCCCTTCTTCCCTCAAGCCCATTTCAGAGGGTATAGTTCAAGGAGAACAGGTGAAAGCAAACAGGAGGAGGGGGATGAAGGCTGACACTTCCTTAGAGAACCACAGGTGTGGCCTTTGCACTGCTTACACAGAAGTACCACTTCTGGGTGGACATCTTTCCAAAAGACATGCTTCCGTCTACACTGATGCAGTCCCATGCCAGGGCACAGCTTGGTGAGTGGACTATAAACTGGATTAGGCACCCTTGTCCCCTCAGCCAAGCGTTTTTGTATATGGCACAACTGTACAGGTCAGCCCTGAGTTCTTACACCCAATGAAATGAATTAGGTTTTTGTACTTAGGATGAGAATTTTGTCCCAGAAATTCACTATATACCCATTACACTGTTGACCAATTGAAGAGACCATCAGTGCCTTAACATCTAAGTTGAAAATTACTGTTCAGAGACCTCTAGGAGTTTTTGCAAGCGTCATCTCATTTATTCAGTAAATATTTATTAAGCACTTATGTACTAAGCACAAGCCCCCTCCAGGAGCCTAAAGCTCTTTGGAAAGACCACAAAAACTATGATAAATCACTGTCGCTGTGGTAGGCAGCTTCTGACACGGTCCCCAGTGATCCTCACCTCCTGGTATTAATGCGCTCGTGTGAGCTCCTCCCCTTGAAAATGAGCCAGACCTATGGCTAAAGGATTCTAACACATTCTAAAGAGCAGTCTATAGCAAAAGTGATGGCCTGTTGCTTCCCTGATAAGGTCACAAAAGGCTGACTTCCACTTTGCCAGTGTTCTCTCACTTGCTCACTCCGGTAGAGCAATCCACCATATTGTAGATGCTCTATGGGGAGACCCATATGGCAAAGATCCGAGACCTCCAGCCAACGGCTTGTGAGGAACCAAGGCCTCAGTCCAACAACCCATGAGGAACTGAATTCCGCCAACAACCATGTGACTGAGCGAGGAAGTGGATCCTTCCCAGTCAAGCCTTGATATTAACGCTACCTTGTGAGAGACCCCAAGCCAGACAGGACCCAGATGCCTCACCCACACAAACTGTGAAATAATGCATGTATGTTATTTTATTTGGGAGTAATTTGTTATGCAGCACAAAGCTATAATCACAGGGTGTCAGGCAGGACCGTGGTCATCTCCAGGCTCCACTTCCTTGAGTAGGGAAGGATTCACTTCCACATCCACTCACAAGATCATTGACAGAATTCAGTTATTCAAAGGCTGTTGGACTGAGGGCCTCAGTTCCTTGCTGGCTCTTGGCTGGGGACCACCCTTAGGTCTTTACCACATTAGTCTATGGGCTAGCTCACAACATGGAAGTTGTCTTCCATCAGAGTGAGCAAAAGAGGGCAAGCAAGGCAGAAGCCAGGGTCTTTTTGTAACCTAATCTCAGAAGTAACATCCCATCACATTTGCCATTTTCTATGGGTTAGAAGTCCACACTCAAGGGGATGAGATTACACAAAGACAGGAACTCCAGGATGTGGAGCTCATGGGAGGCCATCTTTGAAGCAACCCACTGCATCTTCTCTGTCATTTCCTCACCCCATCCCTTCCCCAGGCCCTCACAAGGCCTGGGAGATTCTCTCTGCCCCACTGTCTCTCCATTCTCCCATCACCATGTTAATTTGTACACAGCCTTTGCAACTATGTAGATTCTGGCCAAGCCTCCTAATGAGCCCACCTACCTTCTTTCTACTCTCCCAACTGGTACTCAGAAAACTGATACAATTTTCAAGACATCACATTGTATCATATAATTTTTCTATTTGAAAATGGTCATTGGCTCCCAAATTCCTCTTCTATCAGTAAAGACTTTTCTCAGTCTAACTCAATCACTGTTCCAGTAACAATTTTCTTTTCTTTTCCAGTAACACTCCCCTCCAACCATACAGGTATACTTATTGTCCCTAGATCACAGCCAGCCAACCTCCCTTTCCATGGCTTTGTGTGCTGTTCCCCTCCCTTAAATATTCTCCCCCTTCTCTCCAGCTATCTGAATTCTCCCCCAAATTTCATGACTCAGCTCAAGTCTGTCTCCTTTCTGAAGCTTTAAAACTTATGACAGAGTGTCTGGACATAGCTGGTCAAGTAATCTATGTGTTAGCGTAGTTTGGTTCATTCTGGAGCCAAACGGCCTTTTCCTCCTCCTGATTCTTGAATTACCCCTTACTCACTGAACCTCTGGTGTGACACTTATCACAGACTTCCATTAGTTTGCAGTTCAGTAGAAAAATAATAAGCTATCTATAGCTGCATATTAATTGAGGGTGTGAAACAAGTTTGGAGAGAGTAGAATCTACCATCAACCTTGACCATAGTCACGATATGTTCTAGAGCTGTCCTATCAACCTTCATAGGATTCTATTGCTTATTATCCTGTTTTCAGGGATTCATCATTAGCCCAGAGACTCTACAGCAATTTACGTTCATAAGCATGAAATTCTTGGAGTTCTCAGACACTGTTTCTTAGCTTCACCTATAATGTAGTATAACAATCTAACAGAAAACAAAAACTAATAATTAGTGTCACCTACTAAATACCCCAGATTATGTTGTTCTATCTAATCCTGACAACAACCCATTTTACAATAGAGAAAATGGAGACCCAGAGAAGTTAAGTAATTTGCCAAAGGTAAATTACTTTTGGTGACTGGTGAGACCAAGATTCCAACACCAATCTGACTGATTCCAAATCCCATGCAACTCCCTCTTCTGGACACCATAACTGGGAGCTATGGCCTCATGCATGTTTAGGAGAAATCATATTTATTTTGCATGGTTATCGTTGGATGGAAGGCAGCCTATACCATTCTCCCTGAAATGATTTTATCATCTTTTAGCAGCCGTGCCAATCCAATCTGTGCCTGTAGGAAAATCATCTTTCTCTACGAACTCCAGATGAAATGATGTGCAGACTAGACAACCCACCAAGAAAATTTAATTGTAAAGAGGGATGGATGGTGGAAGGTGATGGAATCATCCTATCCCACACCAGGTCCTATAATGTCATATTCTTATTGGTCTTGGAAAAAAACAAATAGGTTTATTTTTTTTTACCCCAGAAATAAGTTGCCTTCAGGTCCTATCTTCTGAAAGAGCTTTTCTGGAGAGATATCAGCATAATATATTTTAAAAAACAAACACACAAATGTGTTTCCCAGAAATGGAAAGGGATATAAGGTACAGCTTCATTTCAAATTAGCAAACCTTATCCCAAAGATATCTCAGGTAACTGCTTGATTAGTACTCTTTCCTGGGCTCTCCAGACCCATCCATTCAGAGACTGTCAAATGACAGTGTCTAATGTTGACATTAGCTGAGACCATCCATCTGACAAAGCTGAGGGTGCAGAAAGAGTCAGGGGGATGCTAAAACTTGATTGATCGAGGTCTGGGAAGCATCTGTCTGGGAACCATGAGTGTGGCCCGTGGACAGAGGGGGGCAGCAGAGAGCTGCTGGAGAGGTAAGCTCATCAGGGAGCTTCCAAGGGGGCAGGTGGTTCTGGTCACCATGGAGACCTTGGCTGGAATATCCTGCCCCAGGGTCAGTAACCCAGCTGCAGAATTAGTCCTGTTGAGATTCCTGGCTGGGATTCACACATAGGACACTCCATTTTCCACACTGTGGCCAGAGATCTTCATAAACCTGCCCCTGATCATGTCATTCCCCTGCTAAAAAGGCACTTTAACCAATCTCCCCATTGCTTAAAACAAGTTCTCAAGCTTTAGTGTGTATCAACATGACTGGGAGGACGTGGTAAAACATAAATCACTAGGGCCCCGCTCTCAGAATTTCTGATAGGCTAGGTCTGGGATGGGACCCAAGATTTTGCATCTCTGACAAGGTCCAGGTGATACTGATGTTGCTGGTCCCCACTGGTCCAGGGACCACACCTTCAAACCACCAGCTTAGAAGATGCTGAACCACCATCCCCCTCCTGCCTAATTCCTCTTGTATCCACTCACTTCCACCCTCACACACAATGCCCTACCTGGGGACTTCCTTCAGCTCCCCAAGGGAGCCGTGGCTCCCCACACCTCTTGGCCTGTTCACATCTGCCCTCTCTGCTGATACGCTCACCCTCCATCTCTTCACCTGGCTGAGGCTTACTTGTCTTAGGTCCCTAGTTAGACACCTCGCGCTTAGGATCTCCCATAGCGCCCTGTGCTTCACCTCCTACACTGTGTTGCAAACAACTGTGTGTGTGTGTGTGTGTCTATCAGCCTTGTGAGAGCAGGGGCTCACCACCACACCTGCCACGCTCAATCCACCATCACCCCTCTCGTCTGGATTCTCACAGTAACCGTGCTACATTTCTCTGACCATCTTCCTTTTCTGTTCTCAATGACTATTTCAAACAATCTTCATTCTCTTCAGATCTCTAACCTTCACACCTCCTCTATCACACTAGACAGATGGCCTTGCCTACTCCCTCACGGAGAAAATAGAAGCCACCAAACAGAAACCTCGCAACTTCCCACCACCAAACTGACAAACCCACCAGCATCTGTACCCACCGCATCCCCCTGACCTCCTGTTACAACAGAGGAACTGCCTGTACTTTCTAAGTCTGTCTAAAGCCAGACTCTCCATCTATGCAGTGGTTTCCCCTCTCCTACTACCTCAAAAAAAACCCACTATCAACACACCTTCTCCACGTTTCTTCAACCTCTTCCTCTCCCCTGATTTTCTGCCTGCTATTTTCAGAACTCACTGACCTTTCTCTTCTATAAATAACCATCCTCCTTAGGCTCCATGTCATGATTTCCGTTTCCTCATTTCCCATTCACTCCACAAGCCATTTTTCCTCAGAAACTGTACTAAGGTTGTGAAGGAAGTTTCTTTAGCTGAATCCAAGGATGCTTTCAGTTCCCATCATCCTTGCCCCAGGTGACTCGTTCTTCCCTTAGCTTCCATGAAATCCCAGCCAGGTTTTCTACCCATCCGCCCGTTCCTCCTGTACTTCACTTGTAAATGCTGGTATTCTGTTGGGTAAATCCTAGGACCTCTTGTCTGAAGTCTGCCTGGATAGCATGTCCATTACCGTCAATTCAGTTACTACACACATACCAGCCACTCCCTTTACGGGAGAGGTCTCCAGCTCTCTGATGTCCAGATTCAGAAAACAAATTGCCCGTTCTATGTATTTTTCTTTGGTGTTCAGAGGTCCCTCATACTTAACTGAACTTATGATCTGCCCCCACAGATGCTCCTTCTAGGTGGTTGTTATTGAAGGAAATGGCCCCAGGCACGTGGCCTTGACACCTCCCTCTGCCTACTACTCCCTGCTCACCATATCCACAATTCCTCAATTCTACTAGACTCTCTCCCTCTCCCCCACTACCACAGCCCCAGCTACTATCCTATCTGTCACAGCTACAGCCATCAGGCTCCTTGAAATATTTCTGGCCCCATCCAATCAATTTCTCCCACTTTGCTGGAGGTCCTTCTAAAAACAAATGTCACCTCTTTGTTTTAACCCCATGATGGATATCCATCACTGGCGGGATACTTCAGTCTTGTTTTGCCCCCATACCCCAGCCACCAAGCACGCAGCCCGTACACACCTCAGGGTCTTGACACATTCTGTTCTCTCTCTGGACTCGGGCTCTCACATCCATCCTTGCCTAGTAAACTCCCACTCATCCTTTAGGGCTCAGCTTTAGATTCCCTGAGGGAAGTTTCATTGACCTTCCATCAGCGCCCACTACCCTCTCCGCCTACACACTCTCCCTGCATCTCTTCGCCTGGCTGGGTTAAGTTTACCAGTTAAACACTCTCACAGCACGCTGTACTTTGCCTTCATAGCACTCAGCACAGTTGTGGTCCATCAATTATTTGTGAAAATATTTTTTAATGCCTCTTTCTCTTCATCTAAGGATCACACAGCTGAGGATCAGATCTTCCTTATTCTCTGCCGTATCTCCACTACCTTTTATGATGCCTGGCTTGTACTGAGCTGACAACAAATCTTTGTTGAAGAAATAATGAATGATTAGAGAAAAATATGCCATAATTTGAGATTCAACACCTCCTGGACTGATGCTTTGCTGATTCTCTACATTTCGCAATTTCCTCTGTATTCAGCAGATAATAAATAATAGCTCATATTTCTTTGGAGATTTCTATTTGTCTGTCGCTGTCCTAAGTGTATTACATTCTCACAAAATTCCTGTGAGCTAGATACTATTATTATCTTCATTCTATAGTAACAGAAACTAAGGCACAGAAAAGTGAAGAAACTTACCCAAGGAAACAGAGCTGATCAGTAATAAGCTGGGCTATAAATCAAGATAGTCTGGCCTACATCCTGTGTTCTTAAACACTATGATATACTGTCTCTCAAAATCTTTGTGGTACATACAAGGAAGACCTCTGTTGAGTGTGGAGACTTTTGCATTAATAACGGTGCTGTTACAGAGAAAGGAAGACAAAAAAATTTTGATACATCAGTGGTTGTCAGAATTTAATGTGCATTACAATTGCCTAGAGAGATTGTTAAAATACAGATGCCCCAGCACCAGGTGCACCTGGTCTGAGGGGGGAGGCCCAAGAATTTGCATTTCTAACAAGTTTCCAGGAGATGCTGATGCACTTGGTCCAGGAGCACACTTTGAGGACTACTGCAGGACAGAAAGGATTTTCACAAGCTTTCTCAATCTTTAAAAATGCTTGGTACCCTTCCTCTACAATCTACAACTTCTTTGAAGTTGGTTGCTATTGATTTCAAATGTATAGTGAAAGAACTCAAGATTTTGAATGAAAGAATCATTAGAACCTCTCTAAGAAGTATACAGCCCCCCAAAATAACCACAGAATGGTTTATATTTCCTGAGCCACCAGACATACCACATCTCCTCGCCCTCCTGGTGTGGTTGAGGAAGTCTTTTAGAATTCCCTGCAGGGCTGGGAATTGAGGCCATCCATCCCCCAGGACTAATCACAAATATTTTATAAAGATGAAGTTTCGTTATATCTTTGTTCTTTGTATCTTGGCTTTTGTTAGCGCATTTTAATTAGGATCTGGTATCTGCAATAAACAGTAAACATAAAGAGCTTTGCAAAAATGTATTAGACTGTTTGTTTTCACACTCTAATGCATATTTGCACAATTTTACCATGAAAAAAGGAAAACATGCTAAGCTCTTGGGCTCTATCCCAAATGTCCTGGAATAGAATCCGGAAATTACTAAAAATGCATCATATTCCAGCAATTAACCTAAGAAACGAGACTCCATTCTCTGTGTGAAAAAAGAACATTTTTGAGGGGAGAAGTCTGGAGGAGAAGGCTTCTCGATAACACGTGTATCGCATTCTCCAAACTGGTTTTGAAATTTGGACTATTTCCCTTTCATGCTAAAAGAGCTTAATAAACAAATTAAGTTGAGTAATGTTTTGTTTTTCTCTTTCAGAGTGTTAAGAAAGCCGCTTCTACTAAACGAAGACGGGAAGGACTGCTAAGCATGAAACGAGGGATAAAATAATCACATGTGGTCTCATTTTTAAAAGTTGCTGGGGATTAATAATTTTCTTGCTAAATAGTCATTCGCTAGAATGAATTATTATTAAAACGGTAGAATCATGGTGAATGCTGATGACAAACGATAGTTTGGGGGATTATATTTGAACATATCCTAATCAAAAAGTAGCAAAAACTTTAAAAATCTCCAAATGTGGCTCTTGTGTACAATTGTTATTGATAGGACACCTTGATAGTGTTCGACTACGATGCAAAAACCATAAAAGTGTGAGCAATTCAGAGGCAATAAAGTGATTTTCCTTCTGTATCAATCCCTTAATATGTTTCCAAATAAAACACAGGATTAAGTAATTTATTTTGTTGCATGATTTATTTATGGATTGAAACACAGTAAACAATAGATAAAAGACATAGTCCCAGGATCAATTTAAAGTATAAAAATCATTATATTTTATTAGAAGGAGATACATAAAAATGCCAACGTGATCTGTAAAGAAAGGAAAAGTGTTAGCTCATTGGTCCCAAGTCTAAGTTAGACTTGGTTTTTCTAAATCCCCTTTAGGGGAATGATATGGCTGAATTTAATTAGAAATCTGTTTTTGTAAGCTTAAAGTTGTGAAAAAAGTTAAAAAGTTGGATCATGCAAAAATAAAAATGGCTGTGAGGATCTTAGGGAATTTGAACCGGTAAACTTAGATTTTATTTCCTGCCAACTGTTTGCAGGAGGATTAAGAGATGTACAGGAATTATTAGTTTTCAATAAAAGCCAGCATTTTATAAAGCAATTAATTTTTCATTAGTTCCACATAATTTTGGCAAAATATAGTTTTGTTCCAATAAAGCTATTACATTTCAAGAGGTTACTCTAAACTCTAGCCATTAACTTTGCATTAATTCACCAGATTTATAATAGGCTAAACTACAGGCAGGAAAGTAGTAAAAATTTTTTCAGAATATATTAGAATTAAAAGGAAAAAATTAAGATGAAAAATATTAAAAAACAGGTCATAAAACTTCTAAATTTCTAAGCGTGGTTATGCATTTATTTAAAAGACATTTTCCTATAATGTTTCTTAAGCATATAAAATGAATTGTACAAAGTTCACCTTAAGTTTTTGCATGGGGTTATCTTGGAAGTATCAGATATTTTATTATAATACATGTATGTTATAATTACAATAAATGTATGTTATAATACAATAATAAAATGTACTTTAAGAATTAAGAAAAATACTTATTAGCACTGAAAATCTATTCACAGAGCCATAAACTACCCTTCTCAATGCTAGAACTACTTCAACGCATCCACAAAATTCCACTCAGATGGCCCATTCACCCAGATAACTGGAGTGTCTCCCCTCCAGTTTGAGGTCTTTAAACTTCACCAGAATGACAAAGAAGCCTAGTCCCAGCAGGAGAATGTTTCTGAACTGTTTACCTCCAATTAGGCCTCAATGGACAACACACTCATCTCTACCAACAACCTGCTCCAGGCCAGAACCCCCTTGATCCAGCTCACTGCAGTATTCTCCTACCAACTCCCTAAAATCCCATTCTTGTTCCCCATCTCAACTCAGCTTCCATACTGTGGTCAGAAAGACCTTGTAAAAAATGTAAGTCATGGAAGCAAACTAAATGCCCATCAACAGATGAATGGATAAAGAAGATGTGGTATGTGTGTTTATATATATAAACACACAATGGAATACCAATCAGCCATGAAAAAAATGAACTAATGCCATTTGCAGCAACATGGATGGACCTAGAGATTATCATACTAAGTGAAGTAAGTCAGACAGAGAAAGGCAAATAGCATATATACGTGGAATCTAAAAAAATGATACAAATGAACTTATTTACAAAACAGAAACAGACTCACAGACATAGAAAACAAACTTATGGTTACCAAAGGAGAAAGGTGGGGAAGGATAAATTAGGAGTTTGGGGTTAACAGATACACACTACTATACATAAAATAGAAAAACCACAAGGTCCTACTGTACAGCACAGGGAACTATACTCAATACCTTGTAATAACCTACAATGGAAAAAGAGTAGATATATATTTATACCTGTATAACTGAATCACTTTGCTGGACACTTGAAATATTGTAAATTGACTATACTTCAATAAAAATTTAAAAATAAAAAAGTGTTTAAAAAGTAAGCTAGACCGTGTCTTTCCTAAACTGAAAACCCTCCTCTGGTTTCCCTTGCCCCTTGACTAGAATCTCACTCCTACAGAACCCTTGACTTCTGTTTCTCTCCTCTGAGTAACACTTTCCTTGGCAGTCAGTGCAGCCCAACACTGTGAGGTTCCTTCAAGGATTCTGTCCCCACTCCTATCCTTGGTCATGCACAGGCACCAGATAAATGCTGAGTTCCTATGTTACCACCACTTTGGTTCTAAGACATTTGTCCCAGCATGTTCTTGATGAGAATTTCTGTCCATCCAGTTTTCAGATTTGTTGACTGGTTTTGTGCCTCTTTTTGCCCTTTGGACAGGGCAACCAATACACTCCTTCACATAGGATCCTGACCCCCTCTCAAACACCTCCTTTTTACAAACCCAGCCTTGTTCAGTGTAGGCCCAGCATCTTCTTCATGAGTCCTGCTCAAATGCGAGGTACCTTTGATTAGGTTATACCAGCACCACGTGGGTCCAGGGAAGAACCTCACAATCTAGTATTAATCTATTCTCTAATGACTGCACGTGTGCTCATATTGTCTCCCCCCCGCCCCCCAGTAGCTCATTAGGTCTTTGAGGGTAAGCTATGTACTTACTTATTTACATTATGTTAGTGGAGTGCTGAGGACTTAGCAGATGTCATACCCACCATGCGCTCAGTTCAGGGCATGATGGGTCTTCACAATGAGCTGGCTCCCAGACAGCCATGAAGGCAGGACTGAGGAATCCAAACTAGGAGCGGGCCAATCATTCACTCATTCACTCAATTACCATCCAGCCAGCAACCTTTATATCCTGATAGCTACACTAGTTGATGCAGAGAAAGAAATGAGTGAAACATAGCTACTTTTCATTTCTTTCCAAATTCTTGAATCTCCATCAGCATGCACATGGTACATTCACAACACACATGCACACATATATACATTTTTGCTTCTCTGCTCAGTATCTTTTAGACTGCTTTACTAAGAATAGTGGATCATTGTATATGCAGGAAATCTAAGAGGTAAAATGGAAAACAATGAAAACTAATAATAGAATTCACTTAAGTGGTAAATTGTTGGATAAATGTACAAAAATCAATTTCCTATATACAAACAATAATCAAGTAGAAATTTTTCCCATTTGCAACACCAATGAAAAGTATAAAATAGTTAATAATAAACCTAATAAGAAATATGTATAAAGAAAACTATAAATTTTTGAGGCACATAAAAGAAGTCTTGTGTGATTTTAATGGAATATAACGTTTCTGTATCAGAAAACTCATTACATGAGGTGTCATTTGACCCCCAAATGATTTAGAAATATTATTCAATGTCAATTAAAATCCTCTAAAAATTTTGGAATAAGGCAAAATGATGTTCTTGTGAAAGGATAAATGGGAAAAATGCAAAAAAAAAGAAAAAAAGAAAAGAATAATTGTGTTAGCTGTCTACAGCTGCATTAAAACTTACCTCAAAGTTTAAAACAACAAACTTTTTATTATGTTAGCTCCTGTGAATCAGGACACCAAAGTGGTTTAGCTGGTTGCCTCGGGCTCGAGTTCTCTCCCAATGTTGCAGTTAAGGTCTCAGCTGGGATTGTCATTAACTGTCATCTCCTCTAATGGCTCCACTGGGGTAGGATCCACTTCCCAGCTTACATAAGTGGTTGTTGGCAGGATTTGATTCCTCCTGAGCTATATAGGACTGAGCACCTCAGTTCCTCACTGGCTGTCATCAGGAGACCCCCTTCAGGTCCTTGCCACTTGGCCATCTCCACAGGGCAGCTCACAATGAAGCAGCTGGCTTCTCTCAAAGCAAGTGAGAAAACAAGAAAATATCCAAGATGGAAACCACAACCTTCTTGTAACCAGAAGTGACGTAACATTACCTTTACCACATTTTATTCACCAGGGAGTCACTAAATCCAGCCCACACTCAAGGAAAGGAGAATAACCAAGGGCATGAATACAAGGAAGCAGAAATCATAGAAGCCCGTCTTAGAGGCTGCTTACCCAATAATCAAGGGGAACTTGTACTGCCAGCATCAGAACATACCATGAAGCTATAATAACTAAAACAGCACATTACTGATGGCAGAATAGACATTATTCAATGGTGCAAGATAGAAACCTTCAAACAAACAAAAGTATATGTAAGCATTTAGTACATTAAAATAGTGATCTTGGGCTTCCCTGGTGGTGCAGTGGTTGAGAGTCCACCTGCCAATTCAGGGGATGTGGGTTCGTGCCCTGGTCCGGGAAGATCCCACAGGCCGCGGAGCAGCTGGGCCCGTGAGCCATGCCACTGAGCCTGCACATCAGGAGCCTGTGCTCCGCAACGGGAGAGGCCACAACAGTGAGAGGCCCGCGTACCGCAAAAAAAATAATAGTGATCTTTAAATAAATGGGAAATCTCAAATCACATTGAGAAAATTTGTTATCCATTTGGGAAAAAAAATATTATATTGGATCTTTGCCTCACTGTATGACCAAGATTAGTTCCAGGTGTCAGTTCTATCAGTAATATTTTATTTCTTAAGCTAGGTGGAGTATATGGATATTTGTTATATAATAGCAAAACTTGTAGCTCACTACACATCAGGCACTGTTATAAGTACTACACGTATGTTAATTTACTTAAATTTCAGATCTATCTTACAAAGAAAATTCTACTATTTCCCCATTTTAAAATAAGAAAACTAAGGCACAAAATCTCACACCTTGAAGATTCATGTGTATTGTATTAGTCATCTATTTTTACATGACAAATTATCCCCAAACTTAGCAGTCTTCAACAACTAACATTTATTATTTCATACAGATTCTGAAAGTCAGAAATCTAGGAGCAGCTTGGCTGATTCTGCACCAGGGACTCTCATGATGTTGTAACCAATGGGTCACCTGGGGCTGTAATCATCTGAAGGCATGATGGGGCTGAAAGATCACTTCCAACTCCACTCATGTAACTGTTGGCCTGAAGCCTCTATTATCTTCCTCACTGGCTACTGGTAGAGGGCCTCAGTTCCCCATCACGTGGACCCCTTCATAGAGTTGACTGAGTGAACTCATGGCATGGCAGCTAACTTCCCCCAGAGTGAGAAACATGAGAAGGGGAAAGAGAGAGAGAGAAATAGAGAGAGAAGCCTCAATGTCTTATATGACCTAATGTCTGAAGACACACTCCATCATTTGTACAATATCTACTCATTAGAAGTGGGTCATTAAGTTTACCCCGTACTCCAGAGGAAGGAATTTTTTTGGTTGTATTGGGGCTTTGTTGCTGCACGTGGGCTTTCTCTAGTTGCGGCGGGCAGGGGCTACTCTTCGTTGTGGTGCACGGATTTCTCATTGCAGTGGCTTCTCTTGCTGTGGAGCACGGGCTCTAGGCCACATGGGCTTCAGTAGTTGTGGCTCACGGGCTCTAGAGTACAAGCTCAGTAGTTGTGGCCCACGGGCTTAGGTGCTCCATGGCATGTGGGATCTTCCCGGACCAGGGCTCAAACCTGTGTCGCCTGCATTGGCAGGCGGATTCTTAACCACTGCACCACCAGGGAAGTCCCAGACCTCCACTTTTTGAAGGGAAGAGTGTCAAAGAATTTGTAGACTTATTTTAGACACCCATGAAATCAGGCTCAGAAACTGATTGACTATTACATATATTGCCTCTTTTATATTATTCTTCATGCCAGTTTCTATGTGTGAAATATTTCATACTAACTTAAAGGTTAAATATAGAAATTAAAAGGATTAAATGAATCATAGGCAAGTATTGTTCAATGTTATGATGGGTAAGGGCTTTCTAAGCATGACACTCAAAATAGAAGCCAAAAAGAAAAAAAAAAAGGCTGAAAGGTATAACTATTCAGTATTCTGTAATAACCTATATGGGAAAAGACTCTGAAAAAGAATGGATATATGTATATGTATGGATGAATCACTTTGCTGTACACCTGAAACTAACACAACATTGTAAATCAACTATACTCTAATATAAAATTTTAAAAAAATTTAAATAAAATAAATGAAAGGTATAACTACATTTTTAAACCTACATATCAAAAATCACCATCAGCAAAGTTAAAAGTTAAATGGAAAATTTAGAAAAAAATATTTGCAACGTATATGACAGATGAAAAGTTCCTGTCCTTAGTATCAAAGGTGCTTTAAAATCACTAACAAAGAGATAAATACAGGGCTCCCCTGGTGGCGCAGTGGTTGAGAGTCCGTCTGCCGATGCAGAGGACACGGGTTCGTGCCCCGGTCCGGAAAGATCCCACATGCCACGGAGCGGCTAGGCCTGTGAGACACGGCCGCTAAGCCTGTGCATCCGGAGCCTGTGCTTTGCAACAGCAGAGGCCACAACAGTGAGAGGCCCGCGTACTGCAAAAAAAAAAAAAAAAAAAAATTCATTGAATAATAACTTGACATAAATAGGCAATTAAAAAGAAAAAAATAGAAAATACAAAAAACGTGAAGAAAATATTCAGCTTATTTGATTTTTAGTAATCTAGGAACAGCAATTAAAAATGAAATCTGTATGTCTTTTCAAGTTAGCAAAGATTGGAGAAACTATGGTATTTTCAAGATTTGGAGGAAAAGAGAATTTCATATGTCCACAGGTATATAAATGGATACAAATTCTGCAAGGAAGTTTTCACTATATACCAAAATCTTTAAAGAGTTGTTTGCCCTTTCACATAACAGCTCTGCTTCTAGCAATTCATCTTAAGAACTAATTGGACAAAAGTGTACATATACAGATGCTCATCACAGCATTTTTTATTATACTCAAAAAAATTGGAACAGCTTAAATGTCCAAAAACCAAAGGTTTTGTTAAATAAATGATGGTACAGTGGTGAATGATGGAAAACAACGCCATTAAGGTTTTAGAAGTATATTTACAGATATGGAGGAAATTTATGAGATTAAATGAATAATATATTTTAACTGGCATATATAACATGATACGATTTTTGAAAGAAAAAATTTTCAATGTTATGTGCATAAAGCATATGTTAATAGTGTTAAATGAGCAAAAAGTTAATAACATTATCTTTAAATGATAAATTTTAGGTGATTTTTATTTTCATCTGTTTAGTCCTGTTAAAAAAATACTACACGAAATAAGCCCAATTCATAAATCCAGAGTTGTTTCTTCGATGACCCCTCAGCCCTTCTCCTTTCTCCCTCACTACGTGAATAAATGATAGAAGAGGCTGAAACTTGTTATCACCAATTATTAATCATTAACCCCCTCCCCTCTAGCACTGCCTCTGTAATTTGCATAATACAGAAATGAGTCTGAAATCCTCTGCTCAGGATCTCCATGCACTTTACTGAACCTACTAGTGTTTCTGCTTTTAAGCTAGAACTTTAGGCAGCATTTCCAAAATCATGATATGTTCACATGTAAAACAAGTGATCAAAAATGTACATGAATACGAGCCTGTCTTACACACCTAAAAAGCTTACAGTAGCTTTTATCAGTGTAGTTTACCATTTCTCAAAACTGCATCTATGTCATCGGCCTCTGTCATTTTAGAGACGATTGAAAGTTTGATTTTGAATATGAAAAATTCTTAGACTGCATAACAGGTCTATAACTGATAGTTAACCACTCATACTGAAAGGTAGCTAGGGCCAAATAGACTAGCCATTTATTACTCTTATGTTCTTATGGATTAATGTTTTTAATTAATTTGGCCAAATTGTGGTCAACTTTCTGTTAAGGAAATTAAAATCCAAGAAAACAAGTAACCACTTTTTGATGTACAAAGAGAAATTCATATTCACTTAAATATTTTAAAAGGTCAAAAATGACCATATAAATTGCATACTAATAATAAAACATATTTCAAAAGGCAATGGCCAACACAGAGTACTATTCACTTTTTAAAAAATAGAGCATTCCTATTTTAGAGCAAGGAAGAATTTGCAATACAAATTAAAAGATGAAGGAATTCTAAATTTTACTTGGTAAGAAAGAATAAGTGAATTTCATCTTCTTTTCTTCTTTAACTAATAAAATCTCACATGCTTATTCCTATAAGGCAGCACATACCAGATCAAACCAATATAAACTTACAAAGACTTTTTGAAATTATGCAATTAGTTTATTCATTTGGAAAAAATTTTATGAGTGACTTCCTAATATTTTCCCACATCATCATTGATTATCTTTGGAAGAGAAGTATTGGCTGAATGGTACTTGTCCTTTTAGAACATCGAAGAAAATATTTCATTCTTTTAGAGATATCAATTCCCACTGAGAACCAACTTCTCTGATGGTATTAAATAAATAATAAGAATAAAGTTACAATATCCAATGTCTGATTCAGCACCCATCTTAATGAGTTTTAAGGCCATGTTAAGTGCTTTGAAATCTTCAGAGAGTAGGAAGGACAATATATTGTACCACTCATTTGGAACATAACATCATTCTATCAGAGATTAATATTTCAATTCTTCCTTTTATTTCAATATTTTCACTTTGATCTCTTTTGCATTGCCTATCTGTATTTTATGGAAGAAGCAGGGTTCAATATAATACAGAAATAAGCAAAAATTCTAAGGAGCTCAGAAATATTTGGGGGGTTGTCTGGTCCTTTCTACCATTGATTTTTAATAAAAGCGTATTGCATTAAATTGAACAGCACCAAACTAGTACTTAAAAGAGGTATCTGTTACATAAGAGAAACAAGCTCTGTTTTCACTGTGGGACTGCTGGCTGATCATGTACCCAGTCAGGGCCCCAGTTGTCTCATCTAAAAAAATGATGGCTGGATGAGACAATCTCTAGCTGCAATATTCTTTGAGCACATGGAATCTAAGTTGAGAAAAACCTGTACTGAACATGTCTAATCAGGGTGGCTTGTGCTACAACATAGCGGTACTTCCTTAGAAATTCCAACCTAAGAATCCTCAATTTTTGAAAACTCCAAAGTTCATACATTGAGAAAACCAAATCCCATCCCAAGAAAGATAAAATAATCACCTTCAAATATCAATTCATCTTGACTAATGGCATAATTTGTTCAAAATACTTCTAGAATCAAATCAGTAATTCAGTCTGGAGCTTATCCATCTAGAGCCAAAGAAGTTTACTTTTATAAGTGAATATATCAGAGATCGTCATCTGCAAGCTACCCCTAAGTTCCCAAGGGTTAAGATATGTGGAAAATAAAAATAAACAAAAGGCTTTTAGTAATTATTTAGCCTAACAGTTTCTTCCCTTTTCAGTATCATTAAGAATTCACGCTTCCCTGATGGCGCAGTGGTTGAGAGTTCGCCTGCCGATGCAGGGGACACGGGTTCGTGCTCCGGTCCGGGAAGATCCCACATGCCGCGGGGCGGCTGGGCCCGTGAGCCATGGCCGCTGGGCCTGCGCGTCCGGAGCCTGTGCTCAGCAACGGGAGAGGCCACAACAATGAGAAGCCCGCGTACCAAAAAAAAAAAAGAATTCATTTCACAAAACTAACTAAAGTTTAAAAAATTCCATTTTGATTTCACTTCTAGTAGGCCTGACTCCCCTGAGATGAAAACACTGAGGACCATTCCTTTGAGACTTGGGTCCCAGACAAAGCTTTGCCTTCCCTGAGAGAGGAGTACACTTCCTCCTTTCTGATGGCTGATTTGTAATTTATCATGCTTCCCTCGTACCTCACCTGCCAAGAAGCTTAGACTTAAGGTCGAAACCCAATCACAGCAACCACGTGAACGGTTGAAGTTAGCATATTTTCCTTGTCCTTTTTCCTGTACCCTGCTTTTCTATTTTATTAACCTTGTTGCTAAGTTGCATTTTATAAGTTATTGCAAACTCTTTTGTAAAGAGGTGAAGTATAAATAAATACCACTGTGAAATGAGCGTAACATGTAAAAATTACAGTCTATATTTAAAGAACAACATTCTTCACATCTATACAAGGATATTAAAATTAAAAGTGAACTTATTTGGAAGTGAACAGCATGATATCAGCAAAATTTAGACAAGTAAGTAATTTGTTTATTTGACGCTTCATCAACTGTCTCAATCCATTTTGCTTTATTAATCTCTCAGGGAAAATTGAGGCCTCTCTGAAAACTTGGAGTGTTCAATTCAATTAAATATTTTGTAAAAATACATGTAACTAATTTTTAGGTGAATGTCTAACTTCAAAGTGGAAACAAAACTCTTAAGAACTGGAGGCTCTGTTATTTAGGGGAGTGCTGGCTGCAGTAACAAACCCAAAATGCGTAAAGACTCAAACACATTTGAAGTTTATTTTTTGTTCATGTAAGTTCTACAGGGGAGTGAGTGGGGTGTTTAGAAAAAGATTCACAGATAAGGTGACACTTGAGAAGGCCCTTCAAAGACAGGAGGGATAAGGAGATGGACAGGAGGGAAAATCTTGCTAAAATGAACAGGCTAGAGAAATAAACCAGGATCACATCATAGAGGACCTGGGACTGGAGGTTAAAGAGTTTGAAATTCATCCTGTGGATGATGGAAAGTTCCTGATGGATTTTAAGCATCAGGGAAACAAGATAAAGCTGCATTTTGCTAAGACTGTTATCCTGGCCACAGTGTGGAGGAGAAATTATGGGCCAGAGTGGAAACAGGGGGCCAGTCAGGAGATAGTTGTGGTAGTTATTACAAGGTAGGTTTACTATATACACTAGGACAAAGTTCCTGGGCAGAAAAACACCCCTCACCCCACTCCAACCCTTAGGCATGTTCACAAGCAACAGGAAATTTCACACAGACAAATGCTCCTAATCTGTACATAGATGCTTCCAGGCAGTAACCTTAGCTCAAGTTGTATTTATGAAATGTGTGGAGCTAGATGAGAATGCCTTCCTCTTTATTGATTACTTTCAATTACACATTGGGATAGTCTTTTGCCAGATATGCCTTATGATTTAGATCAGTGCTTCTTTATCTGTGAGGAAGGACCAGGTTTTGTGTTTTCTTTTTCCAATATGTCACAGGCTGACACTTTCTTAAAATACAATAATGATAAATTACTAGAAAAATGAAATGAAAAAGCAAAGAATACAAAATACAAGACCTTTTTCTAATTTTATTGAACAAACAAAAAATAACTCCGTCAAATTGCTATCAGAGTCTCTGAACGCTTACTCTCAATTTCTGCCGTGTACCAGTGAGAGTTTGCAGACTGGCACAAGTGCACAGACCACACTGAGTAGCATTGGTCCAGATGGGCAGAGCAAGAGGTATGGAGCACAGGAAAAGTGACAACCTCCAAGGGGATCCTAGACTCCCCTAGTTTATTCTCCCCAAAGAGACTGAATGATGACAGTACTAAAACCAGTAGGCAAAAGTGATCAGACACAAAGTCCAGCTTTGTGTTATGAAATAATGTAAACAAAGCAGCTTTTTTATTAGATTTGGGTCAATGGGGATGTTTCCCTCCTATGTAACTTTGCTTTCAGCAACCGCTGAGACCAATATTTAAACATGTTAGCACTGATGAGCAATGCCAGAAAAAATATAATCAAACAAAGTGACTAAATTAATAATTTATACACTAACAACTATGTGAAAATATAAGTCATGAGGAATTAAATTAGAAAAAAAATGTAATCCAAATTAGAGTGCATCTCAATTAAATTAGATTCCCCAACAGTGCTGTAAGTTTAGTTAAAGCCCATAGCACTACAATGACCTTAACATCACTAATGGTAACTAGGCTTGGAGCATATATGGTATATTCGAAGCACTTTATAAATACTTATGTGGATGCTTCACTTAAGCTTAAATGGTCATAAGATTCTTCCCAGACCTCTCTTTACAGGGCAATAATAATAGTTATTTATTAAACACTGGTTGGCTTCAGAGACATTCTCTTTAAATACACTCCAACAACCCTGTAAGATAAGTATTATATTCTCCCATTGTAAAGATGAGAAAACTGAGGTTCAGAGAAGGTAAATACCTTATGAAAGGTACACAATTGTTAAGAGAAGAGACCACGTTGAAACCCTTATCTCTGATACCAAAGCATGTCGTTATAGCCAATATGCTGTACTGTATTCTGCCTGAGCCATTGGCTCACAGTGGAGCTTTGACCCAGAGGCTAGAGACAGCCTGGCTGGAGTTGCTTTTTCAGCTTTGACTGAGATGGAGATACACTAGTTCTTGACCCTCACTCAGTAGTAAAATCCCTAGCAAGGTGCTACCACCCAGGACAGCCCAATCTCTGTAACTGCCTGTCTTTTTTTAACTTTTTATTTTGTAATAACTTTAAATTAATAGAAAAGTTGCAAAACTAGTACAGAGAAGTTCTCATATACCCTTAATCCATTTGCCCCTAATGTTAACCATCTTACATAACCACAGTACCATTAATGAACCCAGGATATTAACATTGTTACAATACTATTAAGCTACAGAACTTGTTCGAATTTTGTCAGCTTACCCATTAATGCCATGTTTCTCACTGCATTTTGTTTTTCTCCCTCCTCTGTCTCCTCCAATCTGTGACAGTTCCTCAGTCTTCATCTTTCATAACCTTGACACTTTGAAGAGCGCAGGTCAGTTGTATTGTAATATAATACAATATAATCTAATAATATATTATAATACAATATAATACAATCAGAATGTCCCTCAATTTGGATTTGCTGGATGTTTTGTCATGCTTACCTTACGGTTATGGATTTGGGGGCAGAACATCACAGAGATGATGTGCCTTCCTAGGGTACTGTCTCAAGCGATGCACATTGTCACTGTCTTATTATTAAGACTATGTATGCCACTATTATTATTAACCTTGATTAAGGGGTTGTCTACCAGATTTCTCCACTGGAAAGTTACTATATTTTCACTTTGTATTTATTTGGAGATGATATACTTTGAGATCCTCCTGCCAGCCTTTTTAATTTTGACATATCAGCTTGCTAATTTTAGCACAGTTTTTTCCAGTGGAAATGTATTTTAACAGGTGATTACCATGGTTTAAGATATTTACTATAGATAGTTTTTGCATTGAATCTGATCAATCCTGACCATCTATGTTTTAAAGACTATATGTATACACATGTGTGTATCTTTATCTGCACACATACACATTCAGATCTGTTTTGTGAGCAAGTTGTTTTATAGTTGAAATATAGTTGACTTATATTAGTTTCAGGTGTACAACATAGTGATTCGATACTTTTAAAGATTATACTCCATAGAAAGTTATTATGAAGTATTGGCTATATTCCTTGTGCTGTACATTACATCCTTGCAGCTTATTTATTTTATACCTAGTAGTCTGTACCTCTCAATCCCCTACCTCTATCTTACCCGTCCCCGTTGGTAACCGCTAGTTTGTTCTCTGTATCTGTGAGTCTGTTTCTGTTTTGCTATATTCATTTGCTTGTTTTATTTTTCAGATTCCACATATAAATGAAAACATATAGTGTCTTTCTCCATCTGACTAATTTCACTAAGCATAATACACTCCAGGTCCATCCCTGTTGTTGCAAATGGCAAAACTTCATTTTTTTTTTTTTATGACACTGACTGTTCAGAAGAGGATGGCTGGAGTGGACAAGCAGAGAACAAACCTACTCATCATTGAGAAGGAAGAACAGCCTCTAGGGGACTGGATGAGGAACAGAAAGACAAAGTGAGGATAGTCAACAGAGAAGAAGTAGAGCCCCAGAGAACTCTGGAAAAAGGCTATGAATTGTCTCTGCCCCATTGTTCAATATTCCCTTGATAATTTAACCCCCACTCACTCATCCTCAAGTTTTAGCAAGACACATTACCTTCCATGTTGAAACTACATTTCCCAGCTAGATGTGGGCCCATAACTAAGTTCCCAACAATGGCATGTGAGCAGCAAGTGCTGGGGGCACTTCATCAGAAGGGCTTTTTCCCTCTACTCTCTTTCCTTCTTCAACCATGATCCTAGAACAGGACTTCTTGTCCATTTTGCATCATGGACTGATTTGGCATGCTGGTGAACCCCCTGAGACCTTAACAGAATGATGCTTTAAATACATAAAGATACAAAGGATCATAGGGCTTCCCTGGTGGCACAGTGGTTGAGAGTCTGCCTGCCGATGCAGGGAACACGGGTTCATGCCCCGGTCCGGGAAGATCCCACATGCCGCGGAGAGGCTGGGCCCGTGAGCCATGGCCGCTGAGCCTGCGCGTCCAGAGCCTGTGCTCCGCAACGGGAGAGGCCACAACAGTGAGAGACCCGCGTACCGCAAAAAAAAAAAAAAAAAAAAAAAAAAAGGATTATAAAGGAAATCAGTCATACTGAAATTATAAGAATTATGAAGGAAACCAATCAAAATGAAATACAGTTATAAAATTTTTTTTTAATGTATGATACCTTACTCTGTGTATTTCTTTATTGATATATTACATAACAAGATTTAACAAGGGAGGGGGGCCAATGACTAACATGGTTTTAAAATGATGCATAGAAATAGTAGTTTGAGATAACTGCAGTAACTATAACGTGATTTGATAATACATGTGCCTTCCATTGGTGACAAAGTCACTAGTCTGGCTAACATCACTATGGGTTGTTGCCTATAATTGAAGGAAACACTATATCTCTGTTAGAGGTTTTTTAACTCAAGTTCATAGACATCCTAAATTCTATCCATAGACCCCAGATTAGAGGATATTGGAGCAAGAAGACAGAAGGACTGACCCTGCATGACCCATGGAACAAAGCCACCGCTTGCTCTGGACTCCCTCTCTATTGATATCTGGACTGTTACTTAAAAAGAGAGAAATTTCTATATTGTTTGAACCACTTTGCCATTCTTTTTTCTGTATACGACTCTCAGTTACGATAGCTGAGCTGTACTCCTGCTCACTAGTTCTCAAACTTTTTGGTCTTCAGACCCCTTTACAATCTTGAAAATTGTTGAGGACCTCAAAAAACTTTTATATGAGTTATATGTATCAATATTTACCACATTAGAAATTAAAACTGAGAAATTTTTATTTTCTCATTCATTTAACAATAACAAAACCATTACAAGTTAATATCAATAGCATTTTTATGAAAGATAGCTGTATTTTCAAAAAAAAAATTAGTGAGAAGAATAGGTATTGTTTTACATTTGTGAAAATCTCATTAGTGTCTGGTTTAATAGAAGACAGCTGGATCCTCATATTTTATTCTGCATTCAATATGTTTTGCTTTGTTGTTTTGATTGAAGTATATGAAGAATATTCAACTTCACACAGATATGTAGTTGGGAATGGGAGGGGTATCTTAATAGCCATTTGAGATAATCTAGGGTATTTCTTATTGATATTATACTAAAACTTGACAAGTGGTAGTTTCTTAAAAGTTAGTTGTAACGTAAAATCTGAAAACATACAAATGAACTTTCATACCCTGTTGCATTAAAATCCATTGGTCTGTCTTGCACTTTGAAAGGCTCTCTTACCCATGTGCAATTTTGTCTCATGAATTGGTCATTTTGAGAATATTGGTTCATTGGGTTATGCAGATCTTCCAAATGTTGATGCATCATTAGACAATATGCAAAAATCACACTGGTTAAATTCACCACAAATCTCATCAAAAAGAGTTTTTAAGTATTGGGAAGCTGTCAAGCTCATGGTGGTGGATACAAGTCTTCCACAATTATAATTTTCACTTGAAAGCTCAAATGCTATCATTGGCAACAAATACTGTCAGTTGTTTTCCTTGAAGTGACAGGCTTCCTTAATACAGTCTTAAGGAAATATCTGCCAACCACTATAGCTTGTCTATCAGTCATTCTTTCAAGTAAAAATGGTTTTCTGCAAAAAAGAGGCTAATTCATCTCACAGCTCAAGCAAGCACTTTGTCTTCAGACAACCCTCACAGTTCAGGATGTGAAAAAGTAGTTTACATACACTTCCCATTTTGTCCCCCAGAACATTAAAAAGACATGCACTCAAGGGTTGAAATTTGATTAAATTAATTTTGTTTTATTAATTAGTTTAATAAAATTTCTATTTCTTTATCGAAGACATTCGTAAGTGAAACTGACTTTTTAAAAAAATATATACTGCGAGGGCCTGGTAGTGAAGAATACAATCATTACTAGAATTTTGGTATCACAACCTTGATTTGTGCTGAGGTACCAGCAGTTTCACCATCAGTGCAAATGGCAATACAGTGAAAAGGACAAATAAAATCTTAGTGTTATTATGAAAACAGTCTGACCTGTGGAATGCCAAGAGTCTGAGAGACCCTTAAGGGCCCAGGGACTGGACTTTTAGAACTGCTGCTGTAATTAATACAACCTCCAGGACCTAAAACAGGTGATAAGCTGGCTGGGAACCGCTCAGGGAAAAGGAACACAAGGTGACAAGAAATGAGTCAGTATCAAGTTTAATGCTCTGCACATGACCCTGGCCAATGGTCATGACCCTGAAGAAGTACTGTAACAGAGCAGGACCCTATGGGGCCTTCCTGGGACAGAGCACCCACCAACACCATGTCCTCTGTGACTGCCTCTTGTCTGTAGAAAAACTTTAGCCAAATAATAAGTTTAATCAAAGAAATGAAAAAGAAAATGCAGAAGCAAAGGAAAGCAGTAAAACAAGACAAAATAATAATACTTTAGCCATTAAACAAAGTCAAAGACCTTTAGTCCCTCCTCAACGGCTATAGATAATATCCTGAGCCCTATCCTGTGAGCTGTTTTGCAGATACTGAAACCCCCATCAGGTGGAAGAAGTTAATGACCTGATGACCAGACTGTAGCCATGACATAAACTACTCCATCTTACACAATTCTGAGAACTGGCCTCAAGGAAATGGGAACAAACTGACCCTGGAATTGAAGACTAACTGTATGTAAAACAATCAATATGATGCTGATCAGACCATGGCATGATCACTTTCAAGACGACTGTCAGAGCTTCCTGTGCTGTTCTGCACGTAGCCCCCATCCCCACCCCCGCCTGTGCACCCCAAAAGTCCCACTTTAAAAACTCTTGTCCCCAGATCGGCAATGGGGAGTTGGTTCTTTGGGACATGAGTCCACCTTCTCCCCAGGATTGCTAGCTTCCTCAGTAAAGCTATCTTTCCTTCTACCCCACACTTGTCTCTTAGCATTGGATTCTTGAAGGATGAGCAGTCAAACCCAAGTTCAGTAACAGTATGGACCTTGGCTCCACAGGCTGCCCCTGGGCTGGCAGGCACTTGGGTTTCATTAACTTCCCTGTCCTCTCCTGTCATGGCTTTGCCCAGCCAGTAAGTACTCTCAGGTTCTGAGATCTCATAATTTCTCTTGTTTTGTCCATGTAGCATTCCTCCTACACCCCACTTCTTTTCCAGACTGCCTATTTTCTGGAACTGATCCCACCTCCACGTCTGTCCAGGTGTTTTGCAGTGGGATGAGTAAGGTTACAGCATGATGCAGCTCTCAGGCTGCAGCTAATCAGGGCAGAGGTGGACCCAAGACTCAAGCTGTGTCCATAACCCTTTGCTGAAAATGTTGACTCTGGGGGTGCAAATGGGTCAGTCTCTCTCCAGATGGCTGACGCTGTAAGATAGAAACCAGTGGTTCTCAAACTAGGCATGCATTAGAATCACCTGGAGAGCTTGTTAAAACAGACTGCTGGGCCCCACCCAGAGTTTCTGATTCTATGGGGCCTGAGATTTTACATTCTAATGATTTCACAGGTGAGGCTAATGCTGCTAGTCTGGGGACCACACTTTGAGACTGATGTAAAGTTCCAGAACCATCAGGGATCAAGGGCATGGTTCCCATTCTACAACTAGAGAGGTTGAAAAAAATATGTCTGGAGAGATAGAGAAAAAGAGAGATAAATAGATAGACAAAGGGAGAGAGAGAGGGAGAGAGACAGACATAGGTAGAGACAGAAACAGAGACAGACAGACAGAGAGCCTGAAATATAGAGGTAAGATTCGTAGATACTATCCTGGTAGTTTTCAAGGGCTGTTTCCATTGGTTCCTGAATCTCAGCCACATGCCAATCTTTGGACTCCACAAAATCCTCTGCATCCTTGGAATATAATAAAATATGGGTTAAAGTTGGGTTTCTGCCCCGCTAAGCTCAATATCTTCTTAAAAGATACACCCTCCCAGAACCATCCCTGCAGAACTGACTTTTCCCTTAAATTCTATTTGGAACCACAAACCAAGGCAGTGGAAACAGAACAAATGTCATGAAGCCTCTCACAGACACCAAGACCTCAGCCAAGATCTGCATCAAAGCTGCTAGTTGGTGAAGAAGAGCCCCAACACCAGTAGGATTCTCAGCCACAGCTCAGGGGATAGCATCATGGATGGAAATGCAGGCTCTGGGTGAGAATGCATTGGTTTCAACCTCACTCTGCTACTTGCCAGCTGTATATCATGAGCCAATTACTTAAACTCCCTAAGCCTCAGTTTCCTTATCCATAAGGTGAGGATGACAATAAGACCTGCCTCAAAACATTCCTGTGAAAATGAAACAGGATCAGTAGGGCAGCTTAGCACAGCATCTGGCACGGGGTGAGTTCTCAAAAATGTTGATTACAGTTATCTTTTTTTTTTTTTTTTTGACCACACCGCATGGCATGTGGGATCCTAGTTCCCCAACCAGGTATTGAACCCATGCCCCCTGCAGTGGAAGCACGGAGTCCTAACCACTGGACCACCAGGGAATTCCTATGGTTATTATTAATTATTGTTTCTGGTCTCTTCTCACTGTGATCCTGGATCTGCAGAACCACATTCATGGATCCTGGTCTCTGATCCTCTGGATTTGGCTTTTGGGCTTGATCTCTCCAGGCTATGTTCTCCCATGTAGGGCGCTTCATCCCAGTTCCAGCTCTAAGCAATCTAGCTGATAGATTTACCAGGAGATAATTCGGCCTCCAAATCATCATGGCTGTTAATTCCATCAAAGGTTGAGAGTCTTCAAGGGAGTGTCCTAGCCCCAACCATCTGGGCAAGAATTCCAAGGCAAAACAAGGCCTGGGAATGGATTTCTGCAAGCTGGTAATAAGAGTCAGCTCATATGTGACAAGGGACAAAGATGATGGTAGCAAGCTGAGGCGGGAAGAGTTCTGATCCTGGGTTCAGGTGTTATAGTGGCTTCTCATGCAGTGTCCGTGGCTTCAGGTATGAGGATCTGGCGTCAGTTAAGAACCTGCTAAGGGGAAGATATAGCTCCTGTCAGATAGGACACCAACATCACCTGCCACTCCACCACGTTGAAAAATCAATATCTGTCTTTAGTTTCTCCTATTTTCATCTTGCTAGGCCCTGTGCCCTAAAACCCAGGACAGCCACCTGCTACAGAGCCAACTCCTAGAGTGAGCCAACAGTGATATCCTAACAAGGGAAAACACAGAAAAACAGATAACCCAAGTTCTATACCCTTTGGGTATTTCCATCCATGACCCTCATCTCTGTCATCCTCAGAAATCCTCCTCTCTCGTGCCCTCATGTGCTTCTACTGCCTCATTCCTCCTCCCCCAGTTCACCTGGCTTCCCGTACTTGCCTTGGTAGCTTGTATTTCTATGTTCCCTGGGACTGCTGGCCATGACTGAATGTGACCCTCCTCCAGGACCAGTGTCTCCTGGACAACCTTCTCAAATTGAGGCTGTGGATTCTCCCATGATCCCAGCATCTCCCCTGCCTCTTCCAAAACTCCCTCCTCTGATGTTTTCCCGTTAAGCCGTCTCATTCACTCCATGGTCTGAGTTACTGCCTATGTATTGATGACTACTAAATCTTCATTTTCGTTCCATCTTTGCCTCTGATCACCAGACTCGTATATCTAACTGCCCTTCGAAATCCCTAAAGTTGTCCCTGAGGCACCTTCAAATGAAATGCTCCAAACGGAACCCCCTATTCTTAAAGTTGCACACTTAATTTTTACTCCTGTGTCCTGTACTTCAACGCGCAACCACGTAGCAAGGAGCTGAGGACTTCTGCCAACAACCAACACCAACGTGTCAGCCAAATGAGGGAAGACACCTCGGAAGTGGATCCTCTAACCTCAGTCAAGACTGCAAGTGACGGTCTCGCGAGATCGCGGGCGGCAGTGCGTGGGGAGGAGGTGGCCTGGGAGCTTCCTCCCAGAGCCATCCTTGCAGGCTACTCGGATGAAGTTGAAAAGAGCTCGACTAGGTGCTAAGGTGCTAAGAAAGAGAGTGTAAGACAGTAAAATAATTAAATATTTTTACTGAGTCTCTTCAACAGGCCACATTTAAGAGGTGTCTCGTAGCCTCTGCTGCCAGAGGCTGGAACACAATGGGTCACACAGAGACACTAGACACCGAGGATGAAGTCCATCTTTCTCCAAGTCCTCAAAGTGAAGCCATTGCCCACGAATTGCAGGGGCTCTCCTTGCTCTCCAGTCAGCACCTGCCCCCTCGGAACAAAAGGAAGATTATGCTCCAGCCGAGGCTGCAACAAAGAGGAGAGGACAGCTAGTGGACCAGGGCATCATGCCACCTCCGAAGAGCCCAGCGGCATTCCAGGAGCAATGAAAAGACTTGGAAGGGGCCAGAACCATAAACTCTTTGAAGCACAAGATCTGGAGCCGACCCGATGGTTCTGAACTTGTCAGGATGCCCATTTTAGAGAGAACGTTTGCAGAGCCATCCTTGCAGGCGACTCGGATGAAGTTGAAAAGAGCTCGACTAGCTGATGATCTGAATGAAAAGATTGCTCAAAGACCTGGTCCTATGGAGCTGGTAGAGAAAAACATCCTTCCTGTAGACTTCAGTGTTAAGGAGGTAATTATAGGCATTGGGAAGGACGACTGTCCTCAAACTCACGGCAGTTTATCATTTGACAAAGACAGCAGTGATGCTTTGTCTCCAGACCGGCCAGCCAGCTAGGAGTCGCAAGGGTCAGCCACATCCCCAAGTGAGCCAAAAGTTAGTGAATCGCCATCTCCTGTGACTACAAACACTCCAGCTCAAGTATCACCTTTCTTGTTTTGACCCCTAAACAGAGGAAGTGCTTTGTTTTTTATATATTAAGGTAATACATTATCACCAGAAGAAAAGTCTGAAAGTGCAGAAAAATATAGATTTTCACATGTAATCCAACCACTGTTAACATTTTCAATAGATTCTTACATTTTATTTCTGTTCTATATACACATTTTTGACAAACAGTTTTGCAACTTGCTTTAAAATTTTTTCATATAACTTTTTTTGAGATATAACGCACATATCCTAAAATCCACCCTTTTTTCTTTTTAACTATGTTAACCAGTTTAAGCATACAGTTCAGTAGTGTTACATATACTCACACTGCTGTACAACCGATCTCCAGAACTTTTTGTCTTGCTAAACTGAAACTAAACCTATTAAAGTGCATCTCCCCAGGGCTTCCCTGGTGGCACAGTGGTTAAGAATCAGCCTGCCAGTGCAGGGGACACGGGTTCGAGCCCTGATCCAGGAAGATCCCACATGCCGCAGAGCAACTAAGCCTGTGGGCCACAACTACTGAGCCCGCGTGCCACAACTACTGAAGCCCGTGTGCCTAGAGCCCATGCTCCGCAACAAGAGAAGGCACCGCAATGAGAAGACTGCGCACCGCAACAAAGAGTAATCCCCGCTCGCCGCAACTAGAGAAAAGCCTGCACGCAGCAACGAAGACCCAATGCAGCCAAAAATAAGTAAGTAAATAAATAAATAATAAATAAACAAAGTTCATCTCCCCATTCCCCTAGGCCTGGCAACCACCATTCTGTTTCTGTCTCTATGAATTTCACCACTTTAGATATCTCATATAAATGGAACCATACAGTGTCTTTTGTGACTGGCTGATATCACTTAACATAATGTCCTCAAGGTTCATCCATGTTGTAGCATGTGACAGGATCTTTAAGTTTTAGGGCTGAATAATATTCCATTTTATATGTATATATATACCACATTTTGTTTATCCATTCATCAGTGGACATTGGATTGCTTCCATCTCTTGGCTATGGTGAACAGTGATGCTATGTACATGTGTGTGGAAATATCTCTTCAAGACCCTGCTTTTAGTTCTTTTGGGCATATACCCAGAAGTGCAATTGCAGGATCATATGGTAGTTCTATTTTTAATTTTTAAGGAACCTCCATACTGTTCTCCATAGTGGTTGTACCATTTCACACTCCCACCAACAGTGCTGAAGGGTTCCAATTTCTCCACATCCTTGCCAACACTTGTTAATTTCTATTCTTTTGATAGTGGCTATTCCAATGGTGTGAAGTGACATCTCACTGTATTTTGTTTGTTTGTTTGTTTTATTGAAGTATAGTTAAGTTACAATGTTGTTAGTTTCAAGTGTGCAGCAAAGTGATTCAGTGATTCAAAGAATATATATATTCTTTTTCAGATTCTTTTCCATTATAGGTTATTACAAGATGTATTGAGTATACTTACTGTGGTTTTGATTTGCATTTCTCTAATTATTAGTGATGTTGAGCATTTTTCTTATGCTTGTTGACCATTTGAATCATCTTTGGAGAAATGTCTATTCAAATCCTTTGCCCTTTTTAAAATCAGGTTATTTGTTTTTCTACTGTTGAGTTGTAGGGGTTTTTTATATGTTCTAGATATTAACCCCTTATCAGATATATGATTTTCAAATACTTTCTCCCATTCCATGTGTCACCTTTTCACTCTGCTGATAGTATCCTTTGATGAGCAGAAGTTTTTAAGTTTGATATAGTTCCGCTTGTGTATTTTTGGTTTTACTGCCTGTGCTTTTGATGTCATACTAATAAATCATTGCCAAATCCAATGTCATGAAGCTTTTCCCCTGTTTTCTTCTAGGATTTTCATGGCTTGGGGTCTTACATTTGGGTCTTTAATCTGTTTTAATTTCTGTATATGGTATAAGATAAGGAACCAACTTCATTCTTTTGCATGTGGATATCCAGTTTTTCCAACACCATTTGTTGAAAAGACTGTCCTTTCCCCACTGAATGGTCTTGGAACGCTTGGAAAGATCATTTGATCATATATATAAGAATTTATTTATGGGCTTTCTATTCTATTGCATTGGCCTATATGTCTGTCTTTATGCCAGTACCACACTATTTTGATTACTGTAGCTTCATAGTAAATTTTGAAATCAGGAAGTGTGAGATCTCCAACTTCATTCTTCTTTTTCAAGAGTGTTTTGACTACTTGGGGTCCCTTGAGGTTCCAGATTAATGTTAGGATAGATTTTTCTATTTCTGTAAAAAAAAATGGCATTGGGAAAATCACCCTATTAAAGTGTATACTTCAATGGTTATTAGTATATTCACAGACTTGTGCAACTCTCACCACTATCTGATTCCAGAGCACTTTCATCTTCCCCAAAAGAAGCCCATACTCATCAACAGTTTCCTCCACTCAGTCCTAAGCAACCATCAGTCTTCATCTACTTTCTATCTCTGGAATTACCTATTCTGGACATTTTATATAAGTAGCATCATACAATATGTGGTCTTTTGTGACTGGCTTCTTTTACTTAGTATAATGTTTATAAAGATTCATCTATGTTGTCACATGTATCAGTACATCATCCCTTGTTATGGCTGAATAATATTCCACTGTGTTGACATACCATATTTTGTTTATCCACCAGTCAATGGACATTAGCTATTATGAATAATGGTGCTGTGAACACATGTGGACAAGTTTTTATGTGGACATATGTTTTCACTTCGCTTGGGTATATACCTTGGAGTGGAATTGCTGTGTCATATGGTAACTCTATGTGCATCTTGCTTTTATATCTTAATAATAATCATAGTAGTGTTCCTTGTCAATAAATATGCATTCATATCATTTTTTAAAAAAAGACTTCAAATGACCACAGCACCAGCCAGCATCTTGACTGCAACCTCATGAGAGACCTTGAACCAGAAGCACCCAGCTAAGCTGCTGTTCAATATCCAGTTCACAGAAACTGGGAGCTGATAAATGTTGATCGTTGTTTGAAGCCAATAATTGAGGGAGTGGAGGTAATTTGCAAGACACTGTGGTAGGCACTGGGATATAGTGGTAAAGATGAGAGATGTTATCCCTGCCCTCTTGGAGCTTACAGACGACCTATGCCCTAGTCTTTCCCTCACAATCATCAAAATATTGGTGCCTGTTCACAGTCCAGATCTTGCACTGCCCAAGAAATATCATTCAGTATCTCTGCTTCACAGGCCCTTGACCTCTTTAGTTTCTAGGATGTGCATCTTCTGTTATTTCAGCAGCCGGCTCCTGTGACACATGCTGTGGTCTTGTCATGGATGCATAACTGGACCATCTGTAAAATGTTCAACTCCAATGTACAAGTTTTTCCCACCTGATTATTTCTCTACTCATTATACCTGCTCTGCTCTCCTTAAGAGATCCGGGTCCACGGAGCTCTCCTTGCCTCCCCCTCTGTAGAATCTCTCAACCCCTTCCTAATTTTATTTCCTTCCTTATCCAGACTAGATCCCATGCTCCATCACACCACATCAACCACTTCTCTGCTGGGACTTTCACTTAGCCTTTCCTTTTTGTCTCCAAACTTGGATATTTTCTCCTCCATATGGCTATCGCACACCTATCAGTGCCCCACCCATCCACCTCAGCATCTACCTCCATCCCCCAACGGTTGCTTACCAAGGATACCTACACCTCTATCTCTGATGACTTTGTATGTCTGTGGAGCAGACTCAGCCAGAGTTCACAGGGCAGTCAGTAGTGCTAAGTGCCCTGTAAGCAGCCCTCAACTAATGGTGAGTGAGGAGATACAGAAAACACCATGTTCTGCATCCACAGTTGATCCTTACCATTGACCAGAAATTCCTCTTTTTTTTTTGGCCACGCCACGCAGCTTGCAGGATCTTAGTTCCCCAAGCAGGGATCGAGCCCGGGCCCCAGCAATGAAAGCGCCGAGTCCTAGCCACTGGACCACCAGGGAGTTCCAGGAAGTGCCTCGATTTGTGATGGCCATCTTTGCCTCTCATGTGCAGTGGCCAGCTCAAGGATATGTCCTTACTTACCCTCAGTGCCACTCTCTTCCTGCTTGACAGAGAACGTGGAAAAAATCCAGTAGGAACTACATTAAATTCCCTTTCCTACACTTCTCCTCTGGGGGGAAGGAAAGCACCTTCCTTGCCTCTTTTTTTCACTCATTGGTAGGAAAATTTGTCCCTCCTATCCAAGGTGAGTCTTTCACCTGGATTCTGGATCCCATTTTCTCCCCTTTCATTCCTAAAGATCTCAGATCACCCCTGAACTGACACAGTGATGAAAACTTCCCAGTTATCTTAATTAATCTCCCTGTAGCACCTGAAGTGGCTGACCACTCTCTTCTGAAATGACTTCCTCCTTGGTTTCTGTGACATTCCTCTCTTGTAGTTTTCCTTCTACATCTCTGGATACCCCCATTTGGTGTTTCCATTAATCAGACACCCCTTAAATTTCTCTCCAAGCCACCCACTTCTGTCCCCATCACCACATTGCTAGTCCAGAATACCTCCATCTCAAACCAAGATTACTGAGTGATTCTTCTAGCTGCCTCTTCAGCCCGGCTCACCCTCCAGCCCAAATCGATCCATGACTCCTCATCAGTTGGGTCTTGTGGATGGCAAGGTTTGTGGCAGAGGTAGGAGGTGCTAAAGCTGGTCCCCTCCCTCACTGCGCTCGTCCTGGGAGATGTGAGAGATTTTCCACTGGGGAGCTGCTGCTTCTGTCTTGGAGAAATTTCATCTGCTATAGTTGCACTTGAATACCAGCGCTTTTTAGACGATCTCATCTGACTTTCTAACCCAGCAACAGCTATGGAGTACCCCCTAAATTGAATCGTCCTTTTGTCTTGATATCTCACATATCTCTAGATCCCACACTTCAGCTGCAACTTTCTGATATTACTACCCAAGGATTGATACTGATTGGTAACAATTGTGAATTGTTGAATGAATTGTGAACTGTGAATATCCCATTCACATTTGGGATGCTCATGTCTTTCAAGTCTGAAAGAGGAATGACATGCTTCACACAAAAGTGAATGCAATAATAAAGATTATATTTTCCCTTTGATCTTGGCCTCCAAGAGTCTCATAATTAAATTTGTGTTTCAACTTAATAACTCTCCAAAACCCCTATCTGTGGTGTCTACAAAACTTTGTTCTCATTTTCCAAATGTCTGGATCTTAAAGTCTTAGTTGGATTTTCCCCCTGATGTATGAGTTCTCTATTGCTGCATACCAAATTACCACAAGGTTAGTGGCTTAAAACAACATGCGTTTATTATCTCTGCTTCTATGGGTCAGGAGTCGGGCAGAGCTTAGCTGATTCTTCTGCTTAGGGTCTCACAAAGCTGCAGTGTAGGTGATGGTTGGACTGCATTCCTTTCTGGAACTCAAGATCACATAGTTGTTTGCAGAATTTAGTTTTGTGCAGATGTAGGACTGAGGTCCCCACTTCCTTGCTGGCCGTCAACCAGGGGCCATTCTCAGCTCCATGGAGGCCCTCACGGTTCCTTGTCACATGGCCCTCTCCCAGCCCTCTCACAGCATCACAGCTTACTTCTTCAAAGCCAGCAGGAGAACCTCTCCAGTCTGCAAAGAGAGTCTTACACAATGTCACATAGTCATGGAAGTGGCCATGCTATCACTTTGGCCATCTGATGTAACTTAAGGGAGTAGCTATCCCATTGTATCCACAGATCCTGCCCAAACTCAAGGGGAGAAGATTATAGATGACATGTATACCAAGGGGCAGGAATCTTGGGGATCATCTTAGAATTCTGCTAACCCTAAGCCTAATGTTACATTTTTATTTATCATGTTAAAATTTTTTGCATAACTGTATATATTCTGAAATCTATCTCAAATATTTTAGAGAATAAGTCAAGAGACCACCTCACACTGTATGGTAGATTGATTCTAAAAAGGGCTCACCCCAATTATTCCCTTCCCTGGATCCATGCCTCATGTGATGTGACTTTGTAGCTCATTCCAGAGATTCTCAGATGGGCTTATGTCTTTCTTTGGCCATAGATTGAAGCTGAAACAACAGTATGAGAGTACTGGGCCTAAACTCGAAGAGGGAGTTGCATGTTTTTGCTCTCTTCCTCTTGCACCCACACCACTGCCATGGTAACAAGCCCAGGCTCGCCTGCTACAGAGCAATGTAAGCTCCCATCCTGGCCAGTCCTAGACCACCTGGCCCCCAGCTGACCCACCAGCTGGCCATAGACCCATGAGGGAGCCTACCCAAGACTAGCCAAGCCTATTCCATGTCAGCAGAACCTCCCTGTCAATCTATAAATTCATAAGAAATAATAAATGATTATTGGTTTAAGCTATGAAAATTTGGGGAATTTTGTTATACAGCAATAGCTAACTGATGAATGTGGGGAAATGCCAGAAAGGACTTGACTGTATAGTGGAAGTAAAGCATCTAAAAAGGCACAATTCATTCACCGTACCCTCAAATCTCTGTGTTTCATGTACTCAATCACTACTGCTGATGGTGGAATGTTTTCAACCTATGTGGCCCATAATATTCATTCAAAAGACTGATGTGTGACTTGGAGTCCTTTCTACAATGATTAGAGCAATAAAGAGATAGAGAAATCAAATAGCTAAAAAAAAAAAAAAAAAAGCATCTTGCTGTGCTGTTCTAGACACAGCTGCCCTAATAGAGAAATGTGCAGTTTTTACTTTCCTTGCAGTTTTTCAGTTCAGAATTACTTTAAAATAAATCCCAATGAAAGCAGTAATCAATTATGTCAAGAAGAAAACAAAGTTTGATCTGAAAATACTAACGGAATCTAACATTTTAGAAATAAATTACTGTGTCATGTCCTATGGCAACACTGCATCAAACTGCTTAAAGATAAATTGTACAATCAACTCCTGGGTATCTGCATGTGGATTATCCTTTTGGTAGACTACAAAGGGAAAACATTTAATTCTAGATTTTTATCCCTCTTCTCTTCAGTGTATTTCTCTACCACCTTTCTAACTACTTAGTCATGACATGCTAAGGGGACAGAAACTGAGTGTAATACAGTAATAATTCACTTATATTGCATCATACAAAAATAAGGCGTTCAATATTAAGTAAATTTCCAAGATGACCTAAAAGCACACTTGCTTCAAAAAAAACTGACCATTCTGATATACATTTTTCTAAAATGTATTTTACGTTTTCCCTCCTTAGGAAACAGAATGTGCTTTACCCCTTAAATAAAACTTTATTGTACAAGGTACTTTAGCAGTTGTTAAAAGGATGCAAAGGTGAATCAAAACAGGATTCTAGACTCCAGTGGCTTACAACTGAGGGACATGTACATAGATTATTCTAGCAGTAAGTTCATTACAATATAAAGAAAATTTTGAATCCATTTAGTGACATGAGAGAAGGCTGTGTGGAGTTGGATCTCAAGGACAAGAGAGTGAAGCAAGAGAGGCACTTGCCCCAGGTGCAGAATTTAAGGGGGTATCAAAAAACTCAGTAATCAGTAAGGAAAGGATGGATTGTAAATTTGGGGTTAGCAGATGCAAGCTATTATATATAGGATGGATAAACAACAAGGTCCTACTGTATAGCACAGGGTATATATTCAATATCCTGTGATAAACCATAATGGAAAAGAATATAAGAAAGAATATATGTATATGAATAACTAAATCACTTTGCTGTACAACAGAAATTAACACAACATTGTACATCAACTACATTTCAATTAAAGAAAAAAATTTTGTTTTAACCAAAACAAAACCTCAGTAATCAAGATATGTAATATTTTAATGTATAATTTTTAAAGGTCAAAAATTAATGCAAAAATATCTATGATGAACAAAATATCAAAATTTTAAATAAAGACTGGACAAGTAACAGTACCATGCAGAGCCCTATTGGAGTCTGAGGCAAAAGGAAAAACCCATAAAGGCCATTTGAGTTGGGGACTAAAGAATCCACTAACTAGGAGGTTACGCCATTTTCTTAAAGTTATAGTCAATTGTAAAAAATAGTGGTCTACTGGAAGGAATGATCATTTTTGTGATCATTTACAGCTTTCTACAATTTTGGGTGCCACACACTGAGTGGAATATTGAGGTGGAGATTGCACATGTGTTGATGACATGACAACAGTGATGCTGAAAGCTCGGCCTCTCTGCACCAGTGTGAATCGAATCTCAGTGACAGAGTTTTGGGTGAAGTAGAAAAGAATAGCTTTATTGCTTTGCCAGGCAAAGAGGGGCACAGCAGGCTCCTGCCTCGAAAGAAAACTATGTGTCCCAACCTGGGAGGATTTGATGAGGGGTTTTATAACAATAGCTCAAGGGTGGGGTTGCTGATAAGATTAAGGCATGTGCAAGATCTCCTAATCTTGATGAGCTTCTCTGGTCCCTTTAATCTCACCTCAGGTGGTTCCCTGGCTGCTCCTCCCTTGGTTAGCAACTGTTCAAATCTGCCCTCAGGGAAGTTCATGGAGGCTGGAGTCTTGCCTACAAGACACTGGGACAAAAAGGCTTCAGTGCCCAGGAGCCCCACAGGGTCCTTCTCTGTTTCAATAATAGCAGATATTGGCTTCAGGGATTTTGTCTCCTAACCAATTTGGATGATTAGATAGAATCTACAGCCTGATACCAACCTTTAAGTTGTAAGTCGGCATATTGGGTCAGAATTGTACGGCTCTAATAATAACATTAATGTTTTTCCCCTGACCCCCCAGCCCCCCCCCTTTCTTCTAGAGACAGGTCTCTCTAGGCAGCCTGAAGCATCCATCTGCCTTGGGGGGAATTAGGACTGCTAAACAAGAATGCAAAGAGAAAGAAAGCTATAGTTTAGCCTCTAACTTGGAAAATAGAATTTTCAAATGCATAGCAAGACTGAAAAGCAAAGTTCTGTCAACAGAAAAGGAATTTTTGGATTTCCCTGGTGGCCCAGTGGTTAAGAATCTGCTTGTCAGTGCAGGGGACGCGGGTTCGAGCCCTGGTCTGGGAAGATCCCACATGCCACGGAGCAACTAAGCCCCGGGCGCCACAACTACTGAGCCTGCGCTCTAGAGCCCAAGAACCACAACTACTGAGCCCGAGTGCCACAACTACTGAAGCCCGCGCGCCTAGAGCCCGTGCTCTGCAACAAGAGAAGCCACCCAATGAGAAGCCTGCGAACTGCAACGAAGAGCAGCCCCCGCTCGCTGCAACTAGAGAAAAGCCCACGCGCAGCAGCAAAGACCCAAGGCAACCAAAAGTAAAAATAAATAAATTTTTTTTAATTTAAAAAAAGAAAAGGAACTTCTGAATTCCCTTATCTCCAGCTTTAACTTATCAAGAGGAGCTGACTCATCTTCCATAGTGAAGCTGAGTAACCCATCCACCTTTGGCCAAGGCCACAGGGCCTGCTGCCCTAGGTAAGGAGGATGTGATACCTAGAAAGTGAAAAGCCCAACATGTGCTACTTCTCATAGGATTTCGAGAAGAGAGAAATGCAAGAGGAAGGAGATGCGCTTCTCTGAAAATGGCACGGGTTTTGAGAGTTGGACAAAGTGACAGGACCAGAGGGGATTTTCACAAACTCAATTTTAAGGCACAGGAGGACATTGCCTCCCAGGCTGCCCAGACTCCAGCTTCAGGGACAGCCCCCTTCAGGTCAAACAAGAGCAGGGTTAGGCAGAGTAAGAGCCAGGGTTTAGCTTTCTTGAATCCAAGTTAGGTGTGGACAGAACTTGAAAGTTCTCCCATGCCCCCAAGGGGAGATAGAAAGGTATGTGAGATGAGAGCCCAGGGGCTTTCTGGGACTCACAGTGGGAAAGAACAAGGTCACCTCAGAGCCAAGACCCTGCGGTAAACTGCCTAAGCCATGAACAGGGGAGGGTGTGCCAATGTGAAGCGTGGCAGGTCTGAGTGCATAGGCGTGCATATAGGTGCACGGGTTAAACAAGGCACGGTCCCATGGGAAGACTCCCAGGTCCCGGCCAAGCCAGTTAACTGTACTCTCAGTTATACGAGCTGCCACCTCTAGCAGCTTACGTAATCCAGTCTGTTCTCTTGGCCCATGTGGTAAGATGTGACCATGTAGACAGAGGACAATTCTACAAAGACCAGGAAAGCCAGAAGACACCATGGGGTGGACACTGTCGATGCTCTGCCCAGACTCCCTGGTGTCTCCTAACAGCCCCCCCCCACCCCTTCCAGTGTGCTTTTGCCTCCAATGCCTGCACTTGAGACTCTTCTTTGGAGATGAAGAGATGAACTCTTCTTCAGGCTACTGGAATGACTATGGAGGGAATAAGAAAGCCCAATCTCTTCACCTTAAGTCCTCAAGTGGGGACTACTTTGGGAAAGCACTTAAGACCTCAGAGTTCCCTGCAGGACCAGGTTGAGACTACCGTCTACCTGCCTTTGCCTGAAATTACACCATTACTTGGCTGGCTCTTCCTCCTATTTTTTACTGGTTCCTCCTGTTCGTGATTGTTCCTCTTGTTCTTTTTGAGTTTCCTGAGGAGAATGCATAATTCACTCATTTTTCTTCTTTTTAGTGTGATAACATTTAAGTGTATGAAATTTCCTCTGAGTGCACTTTTGATGTAACACTCTGAGTTTTAATACCGTGTGAATATGAGTCGTAGTTCTAAATATTCTATTACTGTATTGACTTCTTCTCTAATCTAAAAGGTAAATTGGAAGACTGTTGTATAATGTGCAAGTGTTTAAGTTTCTATCTGGTTAAATAGAAATAGCTCTAAAAACATATGTCCACATAAAAGCCTGAACATGAATGCTTATAGTAGCATTATTCATAATAACCAAAAAACAGAAACAACCCAAATGTCCATCAACTGTTGAATCAATAAACACAATGCAGCATATCCACACAATGGAATATTATTTGGTAATAGAAAGGAATGATATACTGATATAGTACATGGATGAACCTTGAAAACAGTATCCTAAGTGAAAGATGCCTGTCACAAATGACACATTGTATGACTTTATTTATATGACCTGTCAAAAATAGGCAAATCCACAGAGATACAAAGTAGATTAGTGGTTGCCAGGATAGGGGAGGAGTGTATGGGGAGTGACTGCTAATGGTATAGGGTTTCTTTGGGGGGGCAGAGGGATGAAAATGTTATGAGACTAAATAATGGTAATGGTTAAACAACACTGTGAATATACTAAAAACTGCTGAATTGTACATTTTAAGAGTGAATTTTGTAAAGCAATTATACTCCAATAAAGATGTAAAAAAAAAAGAGTGAATTTTACGGTACATGGATTATGTGTCAATAAAGCTATTTTTTTTAAAGATACTATTGTTAGCACAAAATGATAAAGAAAAGTTGGTTGCTCCTATTTCCATAAACTTTATCCATAGGATCCATATCCATATACCCAATATTTGTAAATTGGTTGCTCCTATATCCATATCCAGAAAAATATATAGATGGAATTTTTTTTTCTTATTTTAGGTCCTTGTTGTTTATCTTTTTTATATACAGCAGTGTGTATCTGTTAATCTCAAACTCCTAATTTATCCCTCCCCACCTCTTGGAATTTTTTAATGTAGCATACATACATAAATGTGCACTAATACAACTTGACAAATTTTCTAACGATGATGCACCAGTGAAACAGCTCTCTAGATCAAGATGTTACCAGCATGCTAGAAGCCCCCTGAGGACTCCCTCCCAGGCACTCCTTGGGAGCATTTCTTTAAAGAATCCTCATCTCTAGGTCTACTTCTGGAAAACCCAACCTAAGGGAGTGTGGATACAAAGATCCCTTTTCTCTGCCCTCCCCCAAACACCCAGAAGCCATTTTTGAGAGAAGAGCAAGAGGCTGAACTTTTATCTGAAAGAATCATCATCAGAGGCTGTACTTCAACTCTCCTAAATGATTAAACTAAGAGAGGTGAAACTGAAAAAGACTCGCCAATAGCCATTGACAAGTGGGCGTGGTCATAGTTCTCCAAGGGCTGGGGGACCATGAGAAAAGTCAAAGCAGGTACAGAGAATTAAAGTAACTACAGCTCCCTGCACATCTGATACCATGTGAGTTGATCAGGTAATCCCGCCAGGGAGACATGCTATGTAGATCACAGAACTCAGTAACTGGCACATAGCCATGTCCACTGAAGGTGATTATTCCCCCACTGTCTTGCACTGTGACCCCAGAGAAGTAGTTTAACCTCTCTTGGCCTTTGAGTCCTCAGCTAGAAATAAAGGGAGAAAATGCTGAATTACATGTGGTTTTCACATCAATGGTAAGCTAATTATAACTGGTACAAAGAACTTCCACATTTTCATCAGAAAAGGCAAAGCCTCATCCTTATAAATGACCAGGACAACATAGGTTCCAGCCTTAGAGGGTCTGTGATGAAATCCCCTGTGACAGGCTTCCAGAAAGCAGGGAGAGGGGTCAAGTTCCCCTGTGGCCTTCCTTTGCCTAGGACCAACTGGGTAACCTTTGAGGAGGCACGTCAGTCCTTTAAAGGAAAAATATGCTGTCCCTTTGAGAATAAACGAAACCCCCTAGGTGAAAAAGACTTGGACGTGGTCAGCTATAAGTCAAACATTGAAGAGGACTGCTTTAAGTATCCGATTCTTTAAGATGCTGTAGTGGAAGGATTTAGGTAGAAAGGAGACCAGTACTAACGAATATCTTGCTAGCGAGATTCTTCTATGGCTGAGTATTCAGTCCTGACATTGTCAAATTTTATAGGATGGTAAAACCCACCTCAACAGAAGAATGAATTCAAAGCTTCTTGGAGTAATAATATTCAAAATTGTTCATGGTCTGGTTCTTCATGCTCCTTTAAAATCATTTCCCACAAATTCTGTTGGCTGTTGGGTCATAGGATATTGCTCTGCTGTTCCCTTTAACCATCCCCTGTGTTTTTACACCCACTACTCTCTATTTTGGGCTTTTTATATAGTTTTTATTCAATAATTCCTATTTTTCTTTAAGAGTCAGACTCACTTAATAGCCAAATGGGTTAGATCTTGGCTTTAGAAAAAATACAGCTATAAAAGACAGTTTGGGAGATAATTGGATAATTTGAATATGTCCTGGATATTAACTGATAGTAGGGAAGTACTGCTAAAAGTATAATCATTATGTAGGAGAATGCCCCTACTTTTAAGATATGTACCTGAATTATTTAAGATGGAATGCTTGACGTCTGTAACTTACTTCCAAATGGATCAGAAAATAGAGAAGATAAAGCAAAGATAGTAAAATGTTAACAAATGTCTAATCTAAATGGTAGGTATTCAGATGTTCATTAAGATGTTTTATTCTTTTTTCTTCCCTTTTTTGTTGTATTTTTTAACTTTTATTGGACTATAGTTGATTTACAATGTTGTGTTAGTTTCTGCTGTACAGCAAAGTGAATCAGTTATATATATACATATATCCACTCTCTTTTATATTCTATTCCCATATAGGGCATTACAGAGTATTGAGTGGAGTTCCCTGTGCTATACAGTAGGTTCTTATTAGTTATCTATTTTATATATAGTGGTGTGTATATGTCAATCTCAATCTCCCAATTTATCCTTCTCCCTCTTCCCTTTTGGTAACCATAAGTTTGTTTTCTATGTCTGTGAGTCCGTTTCTGTTTTGTAAATAAGTTCATTTGTACCATTTTTTTAGATTCCACATATAAGTGATATCATATGATATTTGTCTTTCTCTGTCTGACTTACTTCACTTAGTATAATATTCTCTACGTCCATCCATGTTGCTGCAAATGGCATTATTTCATTCTTTTTTATGGCTGAGTAACATTCCATTGTATATATGTACCACATCTTCTTTATCCGTTCCTCCATAGATAGACATTTAGGTTGCTTCCATGTCCTGGCTATTGTAAATAGAGCTGCAATGAACATTGGGGTACATGTATCTTTTTGGATTATGGTTTTCTCCGGATATATGCCCAGGAGTGGGATTGCTGGATCATATGGCAGCTCTATTTTTAGTTTTTTAAGGAACCTCCATACTGTTCTCCATAGTGGTTGTATCAATTTATAGTCCCACCAACAGTGTAGGAGGGTTCCCTTTTCTCCACACCCTCTCCAGCATTTATTGTTTGTAGATTTTCTGATGATGTCCATTCTGAACAGCGTGAAATCTCATTGTAGTTTTGATTTGCATTTCTCTAATAATTAGTGATGTTGAGCATATTTTCATGTGCCTCTTGGCCATCTGTATGTCTTCTTTGGAGAAATATCTGTTTAGATCTTCTACCCATTTTTTTTAATTGGGGTATAGTTGTTTTACAATGTTGTGTTAGTTTCTACTGTACAGCGAAATGGAGTTCCCTGTGCTGTACAGCAGGTTCTCATTAGTTATCTATTTTATACATGTTAGTGTATAATATGTCAATCCCAGTCTCCCAACTCATCCCACCTCACCCTTTTCCCCCCTTGGTGTCCATACGTTTGTTTTCTACATCTGTGTCTCTATTTCTGCCCTGCAAACTGGTTCATCTGTACAATTTTTCTAGATTCCGCATATATGCATTAATATACGATATTTGTTTTTCTCTTTCTGACTCACTTCACTCTGTATGACAGTCTCCAAGTCCATCCACGTCTCTACAAATGACCCAATTTCATTCCTTTTTATGGCTGAGTAATATTCCACTGTATATATGTACCACATCTTCTTTATCCATTCATCTCTTGATGGACATTTAGGTTGCTTCCATGACCTGGCTATTGTAAATAGTGCTGCAATGAACATTGGGGTGCATGTGTCTTTTTTTTTATTTTTATTTTGTTTAGTTATTTTGGCTACATTGGGTCTTTGTTGCTGCGCATGGGCTTTCCCTAGTTGTGGCAAGCAGAATTACTCTTTGTTGCAGTGAGCAGGCTTCTCATTGTGGTGGCTTCTCTAGTTGTGGAGCATGGGCTCTAGGCATGTGGTCTTCAGTAGTTGTGGCACACGGGCTCAGTTGTTGTGGCTCGTGGGCTCTAGAGTGCAGGCTCAGTAGTTGTGGCACACAAGCTTAATTGCTCCGTGGCATGTGGGATCTTCCCAGACCAGGGCTTGAACCCATGTCCCCTGCATTGGCATGCAGATTCTTAACCACTGTGCCACCACGGAAGACCCGCATGTGTCTTTTTGCATTATGGTTTTCTCTGGGTATATGCCCAGTAGTGGGATTGCTGGGTCGTATGGTAGTTCTATTTTTAGTTTTTTAAGGAATCTCCATACTGTTCTCCATAGTGGCTGTATCAATTTACATTCCCACCAACAGTGCAAGAGGGTTCCCTTTTCTCCACACCCTCTCCAGCAGTTGTTGTTTGTAGATTTTCTGATGATGCCCATTCTAACCAGTATAAGGTGATACCTCATTGTAGTTTTGATTTGCATTTCTCTGATAATTAGTGATACTGAGCGTCTTTTCATGTGCCTCTTGGCTATCTGTATGTCTTCTTTGGGGAAATGTCTATTTAGGTTTTCTGCCCATTTTTTTGATTGGGTTGTTTGTTTTTTTGATATTGAGCTGCATGAGCTGCATGTAAATTTTGGAGCTTAATCCCTTGTTGATCACTTTGTTTGCAAATATTTTCTCCCATTTGGTAGGTTCTCTTTTCATTTTGTTTATGGTTTCCTTTGCTGTGCAAAAGCTTTTAAGTTTAATTAGGTCCCATTTGTTTATTTTGGTTTTTATTTTCATTACTCTAGGAAGTGGATCAAAAAAGATCTTGCTGTGATTTATATCAGAGAATGTTCTGCCTATGTTTTCCTCTAAGAGTTTTATAGTATCCAGTCTTACATTTAGGTCTTTAATCCATTTTGAGTTTATTTTTGTGTATGATGTCAGAGAATGTTCTAGTTTCATTCTTTTACATGTAGCTGTCCAGTTTTCCCAGCACCACTTATTGAAGAGACTGTCTTTTCTCCATTGTATATCCTTGCTTTCTTTGTCATAGATTAGGTGACCGTAGGTGCATGGATTTATCTCTGGACTTTCTATCCTGTTCCATTGATCTATATTTCTGTTTTTGTGCCTGTATCATACTGTTCTGATTACTGTAGCTTTGTAGTATAGTCTGAAGTCAGGGAGCCTGATTCCTCCAGCTTTGTTTTTCTTTCTCAAGATTGCTTTTGTTATTCAGGGGTTTTATGTGTTTCCATACAAACTGTAAAATTTTTTGTTCTAATTCTGTGAAAAATTCTATTGGTAATTTGATAGGTATTGCATTGAATCTGTAGATTACTTTGAGTAGTATAGTCATTTTCACGATATTGATTCTTCCAGCCCAAGAACATGGTATATCTCTCCATCTGTTGGTATCATCTTTGAGATTTTTTTTCAATCTTCCTTTATGTTTGAAATTTTTCATAATGAAAAGTTGGGGTTGGAGGAAACAAAAGTAAATTCCTGACATTATCATAAACCAAAGGTACTTTGACCTCTGCATTTGGGGCCATATCTCACCCCAGCACTAGTACCACTATAGGGCATGCTTGCTGACATACATGCAGCAGGAAAATTTGTCAACTTATTGTTAGCCCTCCCTCACTCTCCAGACACAAGCAGGACACAAGGAAGTTTAGTTCGAAGTGCCAAACTTTAGGAGAGTGCTTGTTAAATTGTAAAATCCTATTGTCAATGTAGTCAAGTGTTGGGAAAGCTAGTGAAGTAGTCTTGTTCAGGCTTCAGAGGCAGCTCCAGGCCTCTCTCTGACTGGACAATGATGTGAAAGCTGGCCGCATGCCAAACTACTGAGCTACACCCAGGCCAGCAGGGGTGGCGCCAGCACACAGTGTAAACTACTGGATAAGATAAAGGGTAAGTCATGGGACTCCTTGAACCTTGAGGGTCTGGCCAGCCCCAGGGGATCAAGAACATTCCAAGACTTACGAGTTAAGACCAAGGCATTTACGACAATAACCAGGGCTGCAAACTTGCACGCAGACTGATTGTTATTAGCCTGCAGCCTGGTGCTAAAAGCTGGGCTCCTTCAAGTGGCAAACTGAAGCTCTCACCCATGGGGTGGACACACCACCAGGACCTTCCCAACTGGGACTCCAGATTGCTCTTCAAGGGACTTCCCAGCACTGCTTGGATCTGGATGTAGGTGCTTCCCCAATTTGGTGATGTATAAACCTGTCTTTACTATTCTTTCTCAGTTATACTATCCTTTTCTTAATTAATGTACTGTAATCTTTGTTAATTCAATAAAATCTCTCTAAATTCTTGTTTAACTGAGTACAGAGTGGTTATTTTGCCAGCGAATCCTGCAAGCCTTGAAACCAAAAGTAAGGTTATGAGAAAGTGGTCTTAGACATGAAAAGTCTTAGATGTGAAATCCAATTTGGACTGGGGAGAAAGTATTCCTGGTAGGGTATAAATGTGTTTTGAATAAATATGGGGAAGACAGAATGGCCAAAGTCTGTTTGTATGGCAATGAGTAGAATTTGTTCTCTCATTCATTCATATCTAATGGCCTGCTTGGATCAACACAGCTGCCTTACACCATACCTATCCAGGATCCAGCTTTGCCTGCCTGTCTTAGCCTCTTCCCATTTCCTGCATTTGGTCCACTGCCTTGCATTGGGTGTGTGGCATTTCCAGGTTCTCAGGTCTCCTTGGTGTGGCTCATGCAAATGTTTACTCAGAGTTCCTGGATCATCTGCTTCTATAACTGCATGGCTTTCAGCAATTCAACACTATTGATTATCAAAGTCCTGCACCCTCTGTAATGCCTGTGATCATAGTGAATCACTCCAGCTTTGCAAGCCATGACTTGGAAGGCACACTTGACACCCCTCTCTACGTCACATCCAATCCATCCCCAAGTTCCGTCCATTGCAGGCAAAGCTCTTGAATTTGCCCACTCCCCCAACTCAGTGGATTAATTGACAAAGGTTACTCACATTTCATGTCCATTGTGGGTCAGCTGTGTTCTGCTGCATGTTATCTTCATTCTGTGACCCAGGCAGACGGAGCAGCCGCTATCCAGAACATTGGCGGTGGTGTGGCAAAGATAACCGAGAACATGGTGAACCTCTTGACGGGTCTTGAATCTTCTGCTCATAGATGTCGACGTCAAACATCGCTACTGTTGGGAAAGGAAACCTCACACAGTCTTTCAACACCCACTGGACCACCTAACAATGGGTCTTGGACCTGGATCACTTCCTTACCAAGAGATAAAGAGCCCACACTGCTTATGCTGAGCTCATCACCTTGGGTGGGAATATCTTTCCTTGTTTCAGGCTCAATGCTGCTTTTTTGTTCTGCTTAAATGGCCAACTACTATTTCATTCCTCTGTGGGGAGGGGTCGGGTTTCTTCGTGTTGGCTGTGGGAGAGACCTCAGCCATGGGGGCCAAGTGCCCACTATTGAAGCTGATCTCGTTGTGTCTCTTCTCTGTGTAAGTAAGCGTTGTTCCATTCAGTGCTTGACTTCATTGTGTTTTCTTTGGTGATGCTGATACCAAGATGCAGTGGGCAGAAGTGTTGAGAGTCCTCCCCTGGGACTCGTTACCAGTGCAGGGCACCCTGCTCAACAACTCCCCTCCCTCTATCATCTTCTTGGTAGAAGCAAGTCACAAAGCCACACCTTATTTCAACAAGATGGGAGTGTATAGTCCTCTCTCAGGGAGAGAAAATCCAGGTTGGAGCTGGGCAATGAGGTTCAGAGAACATACAAGTCCCTGGGAAGTCTAGGAAAATCACGGTGTCCCCTGGCTTTGGGGTTCTGAGTGGAAAAGCAGGTTAACAAAGCAGGGATTCAGGCAATGGAGGAACATGACAAGGGACAGCCACTGAAAGTGGGGTACAGGTTGGGTGCTTAGTCACAGGATATGAATTAAAGAGAGGAGAGCTCAAATCCAGGGGAATAGTCCCAACACAACCTACAGCAGTGGCAGAAATGAGGGGATAGGAGCAACTATGAAAGAAGGATAAACAGAACTGATGGATGATCCAGTGCAAATGGGGTGGGAGAGAAAGAGTCAAAGGCGACAAATATTCTGAGCTCTCTAGGAAGAAGTATTGTGGGATCTTGTCAATTTCATTGACTCGCTAAAGCTGGAACTACATTTCCCAGCATTCCTTTCCCTCTAAAATTTCAGGCTAGCATTTGCCATAAGAAACAATTCTCCATGATGTTTGAAAGGCAGACGGGAAGCAGCACATAGATTTTTTTTTACCCCACAAACGTCAAAGCAAGGTGCTGGCCATTGTCACTGACCTGCCTGGGGCCCGTCTTCCTTCAGCTCCTCCGGCTGCTGTCAGAGCAGGACACCAGATTCCCTCACGGGACACCCAAGTCTCCCCCAGGTTGGAGTTAGTGAGAAATAGACGTGGATTTCAGTTCATCCTCACAGATTTCAGATTGTCCTTGTGCTTGTCCACATCTGGGTTTCCTTCCTGGTGGTCTGGTTGACCTCTAGGGACTTCAGGCTGAGTTAGAGCATCAGCTTTCCTGAGTTAGAGCATCAGCTTTTCCCACAAGCTCCCACCGGGTGAGGGTCACCACCTCACCAAGGCAGGCATGGCACTTCTGTCTCTCCCATTGGTTCTGACAGAACCTGCATCTTAAAGCATGCTTGGCCTTCACATGCAGGGGTTTCTCTGCCTTTTTAAGGAATGCTCTTCATTTCAGGAGAAAGAGGTGTGTCCCAGTGAACTCAGCTGTGGGAAATCCCAGCTGTGATTGGGAAGCACATGCCCATTTACTGTGCATCTGTTAATGTGGTCCTTAGGGAATGACCTATACATGTTATCTGGTTAACTTTTCTCTTATGAGTCATGCAGACAAGTACAGTGGCAGGAGATCCTGACCAAGCATTTTCGCCAAAGTACAGAAAATGTCATCAACCCCCTCTCCCCACTCAAGTTTGTGTCTCTGTGCAAACATGATTCTCATTATTCTCTGCAACCCACTTCCTCCCCTCCCAGCATGAGTTCCCTCAATTAGAAACAGAAGTAAGATGGACAAGTTCAGTGCTGGCTTGTACTTCCCTTTCAGGAAACTCTTATTTTCCTTCACCCTCCCTGGATGCCCAGTGTCTTCAGTTGGCTCCACTCTGCTACCATCAACACCAGTATTTCACAGAGTTTATGCTTCTCCCAAACAGCTGGAACATGCAAAGTTAACATGCCCAGTATTCACCAACAATCCTGCCACCCTTACACTAGAACCATGAAGCCTCCATCTGCCAAAACAGAGGAACCCAGTTATTTCCAGAAACTGCCCTTCCTCATATGTGTAGAGAGACTCATTCAGGTTCTGGATACAGTCCTGGAGTATTTTTTTTATAGCTTGTTAATGGGACAGAATGTCAAACACCTTACTAGGATATCTCATGAGATAATTTGGACCATTGTGTGGAGAGCCGAAATGGTCCAGGAAGGTTCAGTGAGGTAGCATCCTGGGACCTCTACCTTGGGCGAGAGTGAAGAGGGAGGGTCATCCAGTCATGAATATACTAGGCCAGTGTTGTGGGAACTACCAGCTCCAGGCTACAGGGCTGATCCTTTAGAGAGGAGGCCCACCAGCTGAATCCCAGTATACAAAAAGCCACACTTGGGCTGATGCTGTTATTCAGGGCATCCAGATTGGTAGGTAAAGAATAGTAGTAAACGGATGCCTGTGAGACCCACTCTAGGCCCTATCCATCGGTGAGCGCAGGCTTCCAGGTACATCACTAAGCTTGATTAGGTCTGTTCAGGAATAGCGCTGACTTGAGCCTGCAGCTTGAAAGGCTTTAGTACCTGTTGCTAAGCAGGGATAGCACAGGTAAGAAGTAAAGCTACAGATAATTATTTTTCCATGATAGGTAATAGGTTTGGTTAGTTCTCCACTGAAGGGGGTACCTATTCCAATGTTGATCATTAGGCAAATATAGGTCCTCAGACAGAAAAGTGGAAGTTTGCAGACCTGTCCTAGACGTTAAAGAAAGGAGGGTTTTTTAGGTATGGGCTCCTTCCTTGGATATGCTAGACTGACTATTACCCCTGGAGAAAGGATTAGAGGAAACGACACTTTGCGGGAGAATGGGGGCGGGTGCTGCAAGTTCCAAAGAGCAGGCCATGTTTCAGAAAGTAGGTATCTGACCTCACAGTACCTAGTATTTGTTATTAGTATTTGTTTCCCATTTGTCATCTTTTATCTGGCACAGTGGTTCTCAACCCCGTTTGCACAGACAATCACCTGAGGAGATTTTAAAACTCTCTGAGCCCCACCAGAAAGATTTTAGTCAGAATCTCTGAGGGCTGGGCCCGAGCATGATATATTCAGTATCTATAATATCTATCTATCTATCTGTCAATCAATCTATGTATGTATCTATCTACTGATTTTATATTTACACATACATATATGTATGATCTCTAAGTATACATTGTGTTTGTGTATATATATATATAAAATCAGTATATATGTATATATATACAATCAATATACATATATATGATCAGTATATATGAGACATATTTAATCAGATTAATAAAATGATTTTATATGTATATATGTGTGTGTATGCATTTTTTTAAACACTCCGGGTGATTCCAATGTGCAGCCAGAATCAAGAATCACTGCTTTAATAAACTTTCTCGGAAACATCCCCACTCTGCCTCACCTTTACTGCTGAGAGTATGAAGCAAATACACAAAACCAGAATGGTCATAACAGTGGTTTTATTCAGAGTAGGTTAAATGAGCTGGGGTGGCTAAAGATTTGCAATACAAGATCTAGTTTCCCCTCTCCATACAAATATTGATAGTTTCTGAGCATATCAATTGGGTTTTCAAAAGGTAGACAAAACTTTTCTTAGAGCAACTCTCTGAAAAATGACTTAATTGTTAAAACAATTTTAATAACTCTGTGGTAATATATTTTTAAAATTTAGCTCTACCAAGGGCTGTCAATATCTAATGAAAAACAAAATGTGTCTAATATTTGGTTTGCTGACAAGCCAAAGGATTATATTTAGGGAATGGGGGAGCAGGAACCTCCTGAAACATCTCAGCAGAGAGCTTGCCCAGTTATATAAGACCAGCCCTTCTCCCTGGCACTTTTCCTCCTAAAAAGTGCTTATTTTTGAATGCCTCTTTCATAAGCAGCAATTCTCACTTGAAAGATTCACATTGGCTATAGCTCACGCAATAGAAGACTATGGCGCAATGAGAGTGGGTTTTGTTTTTTTTTTCTTTTAATCTTTTTTGTGCTTAAAAGTATCTACTGGTGATAACCTTGGAAGAGATAGTTTGGAGAGAGTTTTCTTGTTTGCCTTTGAAGATAGTCAATGAATATAATATGTATTCAGGAACACATTTAAAATGTTACATTTTGTAGATGGAATCCATAAATCAACTAGTTTTGGTTTTTTTTTTGTGGTGGTACGCGGGCCTCTCACTGTTGTGGCCTCTCCCGTCGCGGAGCACAGGCTCCGGACGCGCAGGCTCAGCGGCCATGGCTCACGGGCCCAGCCGCTCCGCGACATGTGGGATCTTCCCGGACCGGGGCACGAACCCGTGTCCCCTGCATCGGCAGGTGGACTCTCAACCACTGCGCCACCAGGGAAGCCCCTAGTTTTTTTTTTTAAGTTATATACTTTGGAGATATTTATCTGGTTGTAGCAATGATTCTCACAAGCAGATTTTTTCCAGCTTTATTGCAATATAAGTGGCATACAACATTGTGTAAGTTTAAGGTGTACAATGTGATGATTTGATACTTGTATACATTGTGAAATAATTACCACGAAGGTTAGTTAACACCTCTATCACTTCACATAGTTACCATTTGTTTTTCGGTGTGGAGAGATTTAAGATGTACTCTTCTAGCAACTTTCAAGTATATAATACAGTTAACTATAACTATACATTGTTAATTATAATCACAATGCTGCACCTTCGATCCCCAAAACTTATTCATCTTCTAACTGGAATTTGGTACCCTTTGATCAGCATCTCCCCATTCCCCTCACCTGCCACCCCCTAATAACCACTGCTCTACTCTGTTTCTATGAGTTTGGCTTTTTCAGATTCCACATATGTGAGAGAAAATACAGTATTTGCTTTTCTCTGTCTGATTTATTTCACTTAGCATATGCCCTCAAGGTCCATCCACATGGTCACACAAAAGGCAGAACTTCCTCCTTTTTTTGTGGCTGAATAATATACCACATCTTCTTAATCCATTTATCTATTGATGGACTCTCAGGTTGTTGCCGTGCCTTGGCTATCATGAATAACGTTGCAATGAACATGGGAGCACAGATATTGATTCTGTATCACTTTGAGATAGTGATTTCATTTCTTCAGATATATACCCAGAAGTGAGATTGCTGGATCATATGGTAGTTCATTCTATTTTTAATTTTTTCAGGAACCACCATACTATTTTCCATATGGGCTGTACCAATTTACATTCCTACCAACAGTGTACAAGTGTTCTCTTTTTCAAAAACATTTTTTAAATCTACTCTTTATTGGTTTAAAAAAATTCATGAAACCCCTTACACCATATATAAAAATTAACTCAAAATGGATCAAAGACCTAAACTTAAGAACTAAAACCACAAAACTCATAGAAGAAGAAAACATGGGAACAAATCTTCATGATTTTAGATTTGGGAATGGTTTCTTATATATGACACCAAAAGCACAGGCAACAGCAGCAACAAAAAAATGGGTAAACTGGGCTTCATTAAAATTAAAAACTTTTGTGTATCAAAGGACACTATCAAGAGAGTGAAAAGACAACTTACAGAATGAGAGAAAATATTTGGAAATCACATATCTGGTAAGGGTTTAATATCCAGAATAAATACAGAACTGCTTCAACTCAGCAACAAAAAGACAAATAATCCAATTTCAAAATGGGCAAAGGACTTGAATGAACACCTCTCCAAAGAAGACATACCAATGGCCAGTAAGTATATGAAAAGATTCTCAACATCTTTAGGCATTAAGGAAATGCAAGTCAAAACCACAATGAGATATCACTTCAAAGCTATTAGGATGGCTATTAATAAATAAATAAATGAACAAACAAACAGCAGAAAATAAGTGTTGGTAAGGATGCAGAGAAATTGGACCGTTGTACATTGAAGGTGGGAATATAAAATGGTGCAGTCAATGTGAAAAACAGTTTGATGGTTCCTCAAAAAGCTAAATATAGAATTACCATGTGACCCAACAATTCTATTCCTAAGTATATGCCCAAAAAGAATTGAAAACAAAGACTCAAGTAGATACTTGTACTCCAGTGTTCATTGCAGCATTATTAACAATAGCCAAAATGTGGAAACAACCCAAGTGTCCCTTGACACATGAATGGATAAACAAAATGTGGTATATCCATACAATGGAATATTATTCAGTCATAAAAAGGAATTCTGATACATGCTACAACACAGGTGAGACTTGAAAACATTATGCTAAGTGAAATAAGCCAGACACAAAAGGGAAAATATTGTGTGATTCCACTTATATGAAATCTGTAAAATAGGCAAATTCATAGAGACAGAAAGTTAGAGGTTTCCGGGGGCTGAAGAGAGGGAGGACCGGAGAGTTATTGCTTAATGGCTACAGAATTTCTCTGTGGGGTGATGAAAAAATTTTGGAAATAGATAGTGGTAATGGTTGTACAACACTCTGAATATAATTAATGCCACATGATTACTATAAAAATGGTCAAAATGGCAGATTTTATTTTATGTGTGTTTTACCACAATAAGAAATATGTTTTAAAAATCCATGAAACCAGGCTTCCCTGGTGGCGCAGTGGTTGAGAGTCCGCCTGCCGATGCAGGGGACGCGGGTTCGTGCCCCTGTCCGGGAAGATCCCACATGCCGCAGAGCTGCTGGGCCCGTGAGCCATGGCCGCTGAGCCTGCGCGTCCGGAGCCTGTGCTCCGCAACGGGAGAGGCCACGACAGTGAGAGGCCCGCGAACCGCAAAAAAAAAAAAACAAAAACCAAACAAACAAAAATCCATGAAACCCACTGTGCCATTTACTATCTTCTCCCAATTTACACTGTCAGATAAATGTCACCGAAATTAACAGGAAATGTGAAATTCCTTTTGATAAGAACAAGGAATGGGTTACTAATTTATGCCAGAGATCAGGTACAGATGTTGTCATAGTATAAATATTACCACCACATAACATTATTTCACAGGACACTCAGGAGACCACTCTGAATCTGGAACAAGTCTTCTAAACCTGCACAGATCTAGAAGGAAATGTATTATGAAATATATATGCCCTCATTCTACAAAGACAGATTCCCTTTTTCCTCCTGATTTAATTAAGTTTCTCCTTAAGATAATCCTATTGTGTGCAGACTTATTATAGTTGAGATTAGTTTTTAGAAACAAATAAACACAGGGGGTAATGTGGTCATTGAGTAAGAAAATCAATTTAAGTCGGCATTATTCAGAAATAGTGTTTTAAAGGAAAAACCCATAAATTCTGACGCTCTCATGTTTCTATATTCTGAATCTGGTCATCATAATACAGATTATTCAGATGTTGCCGATAGATTCCAGTAAAATTTTGAAACATGGGAATACGGATAACATGTTTTTTAATCACTAGTCTTTATACTGAATATATATATATGAGCATGCAAAAAACAATGTATTTAGGAGCCCGTTAGAAATTCAGATGCAGAGTTTCCTTTCATATGATCATGTAGAAGTGGATTAATACAGATAATATAAACAGAGAAAGATAAAACGGTGTCATGTTGGCTATTCAGTAATCCATTAATCGAGGATAAAAGTTTTCTAATAGCCATTACAAAGGAAATCAAAGAATATATAGATTTTAATTCAACATAGCATTGCATCACATCATAGCTAATGGGAGGCTTCTGAAGCAGCTAGCAACAGATGGATTCCTGGTCATTCACTAAGAATTTGGAAATGCCAAAGGCAAAGAAAACTGGACTGCTCCAAAAATATTTTAAATAAAAAGAGTATAAATTCCCCAAAACCTTATGGAGAACTGTTATGAGTTTAGGCACTACTGAATAAAACTGCAGTTAAGAAAGCCAGTTATTTTTATAGGGAAAATAAATTTTCCTGTGATAATTCAGATGAAACTGGTAAATGGATAACTGCCTCAATAAAAAGGAGAGAGAAAGCTCAACGTAACAGCAATTTATACAAAACAAGAAGGGATAGTGATAAAAGAGATAAGGAATATCTTTAAGGCATATTATGAGTGTATGTAAACCTGAAAACCTGGTAAGTGTGGTAGATTTAGAAAGTTTGGGGGAAAGAATTTGGAATCTTAAATTTCTTCTTAAATGGAAAGTTTTCAAAGATGAAAGATCTGTCTACCTTGAAAGCGTGCAGATTCAATCACCCCAACATATGGGGAGGTCTAGAATAGGACCCACAGTTTCCGTTGACACATTTCAACGATACGGAGGACTCAATCCCATTTTGAAGTCGCAGTATTTTACTGAATTGCTCCTAAATCAATTCTCCGGCGCTGTGAAAAAGCATTTACCTGTATTAGTCAGGACTCTATTCATGACAAATGACAAAAACTAACTCAGGTTGGCCTCCGCAAACTAGCAGACTAGGTTGGTTTCCATAGCTGGGAAAAGATACTAGATTAGAGAAACAGGAGCTAAGCTTAAGGACTGGTGATCTGAGTTCACCACTGCCTGCATTTTTTTTTCCCTTTCTACTACTTGTCTCCAGTTTCTGTTTGCCTTTAATGTCTGCATCCATCTCCAGCTGGGCAGAATAAAGCCAAGCCAAGGCAAGCCAGGATTGAAGTAATTGGAAGCAAGAGAGAGAATGAGAGGGGAAAAGTGTCTCTATGGCGGGAGTCCCGAATTTCAAACTCCAGGTTCTGAGATCCCCAGAACCAAGCAAGTTCCTGAAACTCTTCCTCTGGTTTGGCTAGCGTTTGCAAGATCCTTCAACTAAAGCCCCCCTTGGGCTCAGGCTAGTCTGAGTTGAGATTCTGTCACTGGTAACCAAGAGTCCACACTAATATCGTACAGCTCTCTGAAGAGTGCTGAAGGACTGACTTCCTGGGAAAGGAAATGTGTCGGCAAGTAGACATCAACCTAATCATTTGGGATTTATTACAAAAGGAGGGTACACTTAAGTGAGGCTTCAGCAGAGGGATGGGTGCGAGTTATTCATGAGGCATGAAAGTGAAGCAGAAACTGAAGCAGGGCAAAATTATAAAGAGTTAAAGTAAAAGAAAGGGAGTTAATGATATGGATATGTGATACTGGTCAGCAATTTTACTAATTTCCACACTCAACAAGCATTCACTGAACATTCTTTATGTGCCAGGTACTGTGGCAGGTGCTATGAAGGCCCAAAATACGTGTAATGCACAGTTCCCGCCCTCAAGCAGTGTATACTTGAGTAGGGACACAAAACAGTTCTTCACATTACAGTTCTACAAAGTTGTAGTGATATGGACCAAAAATAAGACAAGGCAAAGAATTCTTGATTCTCAATTTTGGAAGAGATTTGTCCCAGATGGGAGAATGGGGCAGGTTCATGGAGGAGTGGTATTAACCTTGATATTGACAGCTAGGCATCTTTAGAACAAATAAAGTGGAAGGAGAGGGGAGAGAAAGGGTAGTTAAAACACTCCAAATACAGAGAAGAATAAAAGCACAGGAGTTTGTGAACATCATAATTTGCTAGAATGGTGGATTTTGGTGGATATAAGGTCTTAAATATCAGACTCAGGGATTTAGACTTCATCTGGGGGAGTGAGGCACCAATGCAAATGTATGAACAGAATGGAGCCAGATTAATAAGACAGTGGTAGATAGGATGATTTGACACTAGAAGAGATGGAAGTCAGGATAATTCCTCAACAGTCTTTTAAATTAGTCCAGGTGAGAGGTAATAAGTAAGTCACTTGAGAAGTTACTGAGGAAATGGGGAAATAAGAGTAGTTGTGGAAAATATAATGGAGGTAGGACAGGCCTTCACAACTGGTTAGACGTAAGGAAAGAGGATGCCTGGGTTGCATGCTCAGGGGCTAGAAGGAAAAGAGGGCCACTAACTGAACTTGGGGAGGGAAGAAACGGAAGCAAGTTTGTGGAAGGAAAGGACAGTTTGGGCCATCTCAGGTTTAGGTGTTTAGGTGTTTTGTGGACATCCTGGGGTAGAAGACCAGGAAGCAGTTAGGTGTAAGACCCCTGAGTTCAGAAGAGAAGTTGGAAACACAGGTTTTTATTCAGAAGAAGTCTGCAGAGGGGAGGTAGTTGAGATCAAGGAGGGTTACAATCATACTCCCGCTGTCGTGAGGACAAAAGTAGATGACAAATGCAAAGCACGTGGATCACTTCCGGGAACAAGGTAAGTACTCAGTGAGTGTTGTCCTGAAGCATCTGCAGAGTTGATTGTTCTAATGAATGGAGAAGGTTAAATAAATAATTGTATAGTTACATGATGGAAGATTATTCAGTTCTTTAAAATCATGTTTGTGAAGAATAGTAAAATGACTTGGGAGAATACCTTTAATTTAATATTAAGAGGGAGAATCAGAATATAAAATGGAAATTTTACTAAGTAGAAATATACATACACAAACACTTGTAGTAAAAAAACGTTCACAGTGGTTCTGTCTGGAGAATGGGAATGATTGGGATTTAAGTTTTTTCTTAAAGAATGTAATTTAAATACTTAAATAAATTTAAGTATTTCAGTCTATTTTCCATATTTTTATGATAAGTGTGTAATACTTTAGAGTCAGAAAACAATTTTTTAATTGAAGTTAGTTGATTTACAATGTTGTGATTCAGATATATCTATATCTATATAGGTATAGATATAGATATTCTTTTTCAGATTCTTTTCCATTGTAAGTTATTATAAGATATTGAATATAGTTCCCTGTACTATACAGTAGGTCCTTGTTGTTTATTCTATATATAGTAGTGTGTATCTTTTAATCCAAAACTCCTAATTTTTCTTCCCCTCCCTCCCCCATTTCCCCTTTGGTAACCATAAGTTTGTTTTTTACACCTATGAGTCTATTTCTAGAAAACAATTTTTATACAAAGAAAGTTTGCTCAATAACATCAAATATTGTAGAAAGTTAAAGAAGGGGGGAGGTCATTGGTCTTGGCAATTAGATGGTCACTGATGGCCGTTTTAGTAAAATAGTGATGGTGGAAGCATTTTTTTTAATATAATAAGTATTTCATGCGTAAAAAAGTATTTAAATAAATAGAACATTATCAAAATGGCTGAAGCTGTCAGTGTACTCCTTTCTAATAACATTTCCCTTCCTTCCTGCAAGAGGTAGAGATTATTCAGAGTGTTGTCCTTAAAGCCACATTTTGGTAGAGGATGGAGGTAGGGGCCGAGAGGCTCTTTGATGAGTTGGTAGAAAAGTGGAGGAGAATAAGAGGACAATAGCTTGAAGAGGATGCAGAGTGGAGAGAAGCATTTTAATACAGAATAGAGCAGAAGTGAGCAAGTTTCCAGCAGAAGTAAGGGCACCAGATAGAGACTAAGGATGCAAGAGAGATGGGAAGCTGTAACTAAGAAAATCCACTGTCAAACGCATAGAAATGTTTAAAATAGGCACTTTGGGGTGAAATTCAGCTACATCATGGAATGATCCATTCTGGTCATAAGACAGATCCATTCATTGAAATTAATGCATTTATTTTCCTTGTCCTTTATATATTCCTTCAGGCAAAATATATGTTAACATTAGCATAAACCTTTTTCTTTTTTTTTTTTCTTTTGTCTGCGTTGGATCTTCGCTGCTCCACTCAGGCTTTCTCTAGTTGTGGCGAGCGGGGGCTACTCTTCAATGTGGTGCGTGAGCTTCTCACTGCGGTGGCGTCTCTTGTTGTGGAGCACGGGCTCTAGGGTACGCAGGCTTTAGTAGTTGTGGCGTGTGGGCTCTAGAGCGCAGGCTCAGTAGTTGTGGCACACGAGCTTAGTTGCTCCGTGGCATGTGGGATCTTCCCAGACCAGGGATGGAACCCGTGTCCCCTGCATTGGCAGGCAGATTGTTAACCACTGCACCACCAGGGAAGTCCCAGCGTAAACCCTTTTCAAGCAGACAAATCCCACTGGAAATTTTATAAAAGCAAATAAATGGTTAAAACTCAGCAAAACATTAGCAGAACAGAGAGGAGGATGTTGCTGCACTTCCTTAAAGAAGTGAACCCTGTAAAAGAGAACATTTCTTCTTTTTTATTTCAAATAGTGCCACATGCACAAATCAATTCGTGGTCCCATTTTTACATTATTACTGAAAATGAATAAAAGAGCTCCTTGGCTCTGTTCAAGATGTTACTCTATTTTTCTCAACAAGATTATGCAATAATATCCAAATTCTAATCAACAGATTGAGTTGGGTTGTGAAACAAATTATTCATAAAGGTAGGACTCGCTTCCTAAAAGGTTGACTCTCATATCACAATGTGAGCAGGGTCTGAGTATTATTAGTTGCGCCCCAAATATTTCATTCCCAGTTCTGATGATAATGAAATATACTAAACTAGCATTTGATAGTATTAAAATGGCAACATGCTTTGGAAGGATTTAAAGGATTTGGTCTCAAGAAACCATTTACAATCCAGCGTGTATGCCTCCTGAAGGCATATACCTTTGAAGGCATTTATTAAAATTAATCAGCATTAACCTGCATTCTTTACTTAAGGGGGTAAGGTGATCCAGAATAACATCTGTCTCTGTAACTATATTTTCCTGATATTAAATTGCTTTTGTACATGTTTTAGGTAAAATAATAATGTATTAAAGTATTATGAACTCAGGCAGCTTCTAATTATTTATCACTGAAAATTATTTACCACTAAAGTTATTTCGAATTTTCTTTCATCTAAAAAAATGTAAACAGTGTATTATGTTTTTGTTTCTGAGAGATATTACATGAACATATATTTGAGCCTCAATATTTTATGATTAGAAAAATAAAGTCACAGAATAGGTCCCTAAAATTGTTTTCAAACTGACTCCTTTATTAATGAGACAGTGAATAGTATTCATATATAATTTTCACAAGATGATATACTTATAAAAAACAACAAAATTTTCCTGTATGGAGTAATATTATTATCATAATTTTGATAAATATTTGGGACATATTTCCAAAAGAGAAATTAAAGACCTTCTCTGGGGACTACCATTGCTCTTGAGTAAGTTATTTAACCTCTGAGCTTAGACTGGTACCCACAAATAGCTAGCTTATCTGTAACTGTCAGTCATGCACTTGTAGGTTCTACCCCTAGTCCCACAGATAGATCATCGCACTCATAGAAAAAACCCAGTCATCATTAACCAGCATGCCACTGGGCAAGGGCCTACTGCACTATTTGATATTTTGAACTATGTCCTTTGATAAAGATAACAATTAGATTAAAAAGAAATAAAATATTAAACACTGGATTAGAACAGAAAATCATTTCTAATTCTGGGTGGTTTATCAGCCTGAGTCCACTCAGGAAAGCAAAAACCATGCTAGGTATTTCAAACAGAGTTATTTAATACAGAGATTTGTTACACAGGCATTGAAAGGTTGAAAGTGGGATGCTGAGGTAACCTAGAGAAAACACCAGGAAAAACTACCACCTTGAGGGCTGGGAAAACAAATAGGAAGAGATGGTGTTACTAGAACCTGAAAGTTCTGTGGGAGTGCAGGACAAGAAGGGACGTGCCCATGGTGCTGATTTTTGCTGAAAAGTCTAAGGAGGGTCATAGCCAGGTGGGTGATAGAAGGTCAAGGAGACAGAACTGGAATTTAATGAAAATTGGATGCTGGGGATAGTGTGGCAGGTGCTAGGACAGTTGATGGGTGGGGGATGAGGGAGTGTGGTGGGGCTGTCACTCCAACAGCATGGCTGCTGCATATACCTCGTAGGGGCGGCTGCACGCTGGCTTTGGAAGTACCAAGAAAGGCTGGAGGATACAGCTATAGCTGTTCTCTCCTGCTGGAGGGATTCAGACCTGAATTGGAGGCCAGGAGAGGGCACATTATTTCCTCCACCTGCCTTCCAGTCTCCCATCAATGCCTCCTATTGGTAGAATCTATGTGGAAGTGGGCTGGGAGATGAAGTTATGGAGTCTCAGTCCCACTATCACAGAGCAGCCTATAGATAGGGGGGCATGGGGCTGAGAAAAATTAGGCAAATAAATGGCAAGGTAATTGTGTGTATTTCACAGTTAAGGTATGTTAAAGTTTTTGCCATCAGAAGAATCAGAAGAGACTCATGATCTCTTGAGAGACAGTTTGGGAGACAATTCTCCCTAGGACTCTTGTGTTTCTGCACGTCTCATGAGCCAAAGCGCTGAAAATTCGTTATCCACTACTTTTTCAAGAATGTTCATATAACAGATAGCTTTGGAAGATAGACATAGTGTGTCTCTCTGGAATAGAGGGAAGGTATGTTTGCTGTCCAGTATAATAAAGATACTGTTTTCCCCAGGGCAAAGGTTGGAAAAGTTTGTTTGCATGAGGAATGAAGGAGAAGATTATAAAAGATTGAGTTTTCCAAAGCTGTGATTCCTCAGCTGTGACACAAACCTACTGCATAGGTATCGCCCTGATACGTTCTGAATCACCCTCATGAAACCTGGGGGACAAGAAGGCCCGAATATGAAGCTCATGATGATTGTTGTGCCATAAGTAATAAAGCCCTTTGTCTCCGACCCAGGAGTCCCATTACCTCTATCAATATCCATGTGTCAGGTTAACCTAATTGCTTACAAATAGGGTAAAATCTCAGATCTTTCATAGTTCTTGAGAGAACTTTCCATTCAACTCAACAGACATTTACTATGATACTGCTGTTTAACCAACTTTCATAGAGGTGTCCAGTGTACACAAGATGAGCAGTCTCAGCCCTCAAGCAGTTCACAGGGTAGAAGGAAAGGGATGTGCTCCAGCACCACCTCCATCACCACCACCTCCACCACCACCACCACCTCCACCACCACCCCCACCTCCATCACCATCACCACCTCCACCACCATCACCACCCCCCCACTACCAGCACCACCTCCATCAACATCACCACCTCCACCACCACCACCACCACCTCCATCACCACCTCCACCTCCATCACCATCACCACCACCACCTCCACCACCACCTCTACCACCTCCACCCCCACCTCCATCACCACCTCCACCACCACCTCCACCATCACCACCACCTCCATCACCACCACTGTCACCACCTCTATCACCATCACCACCACCACCTCCATCACCATCGCCACCCCATCTCCATCACCACCTCCACCTCCACCATCCCCACCTCCATCACCACCTCCACCACCACCTCAACCACCACCACCACCTCCATTACCACCACCACCTCCATCATCACCACCACCTCCATCACCACCACTGTCACCACCTCCATCACTGCCTCCATCAGTACCACCAGAGCCTGTATCCCACAAAAACTCAGCAAAGTAGAGGAAGCTGATACAAGTCAGTACTTTGAGTCCATCTGCTGTCAGTTTTCCAAAATATTGCTAACAGTATTCATCTGCCATTGTCTCCTTTCTTACTGTTTTAGCCTTTTGGGTTTACTCTTTTCTGTAAATTTGGTGGAGTTTTAGAAGCGGAAAACTGTCAGAGGTCTTCAACATGCCATATTTAAACCGAAGTCTGTAGACTTTCATTTTCTATCTGATGTGCTAGCTGCCTATTTCGTTTCTGTATGTACCAATGAACTCTAAACTTCAGGATCCTGCCTTGTAAAAGGAGAGCTGCTTTGATGTCACTTTAGGGGTGGAAATGGTACATACACCTTCACTAATAAAAACCTTTTTTCAGTAACTTTATTCCCTTTGGGGGAAAAATGCTTTGACCTGTTAGCCATCATTAATATTGACATGCAAAGGGGTTTTAGGTCATTTTGATAGGGAGAAAAACCAGAGGCCTCCATTTAGGATCCTGAGTGATGATTTGCAGAGGAGTATCTCCTGAAGAAAAGGGTTGAGGCTAAGATCTGAAGATACAACCAACTTCTTTCACAATTTTACTTGGGGCCAGCAAAATATTTTTTCACTGAGCTGAGGTGTGTATCTCTACATGTCTCTAACTTCCCAGGAAGTAAATAAGGTATTAAACCCAGTCATCTTACTGAAACTTCAACTACCCCTGAACCATCCTTGTAATGAAGAGAGAAAGCACAGCTCCTGCATCTTCTGCCCATTAAACGAGATTAGTTTATCTTTCCGTCAGCTTAAACAAAATAGCAGCTCAGTGGGCCTCCTACGACTAACCAAATAAGAAAAGAGTGCTCTAATCAATGTTACTGCCAGGCTTAATTGTTTTCTGATATTTGGTCTAAATTTTATTGCTGTCAGTTGAGTACCTCTCTTTAAGCAATTCTATTTGCCTCTCAATTACTTGCATATGTTTCACATAATATATCTCCTTGTGGTAGAAGAATAAGGGGACACTGAGAATGCCATTTGTTATTTAGTTTTTCTTGTTATTACAAGCAATGGCTTCTTTATGATCGCTATGTTAAACTAAGCATTTTTAAGGTTTTTTATTTTGGGTTTGGTGATACCAGTGCTGCTGTCCACTTACCCCATGTTCAGTATTTTCCTCCCACCTGATGAGAAAGTTGATAAGTGTCTTTTCATCAAGGTGTTTTTAAGGTAATTTTTATGTTTTTGTTTAACATGGCTCAAAGAGCAACTCCCTCCCCCCGACACACAAATTAAGATACAGATGTTGATTAAAACACATGGCTGTCTGCTTCCCTGCATGTTGGCCCAGCACCTGGAAGGATCACACACCAGCAGGTAGATAGGATTGTGGCTGATACACCTGGCATGAGAGTGGACGGTAATGAAACCCAGGCTGCCCTCCAGTAAAAGTCAGGATCTTCATGTCTTTGACTAAATCACTTCAGATCAAGGCTCTATTATGGCAGAGCTAACTAATGGTTTCAAAATTAAAATCAGGAAGGACTTCAGTATCACTATGTTGTTTCTACGTATTGCAGGAATTTTAGACTGGGTGGAGGATGGTGCTGTGAAGATAGAGAAGGAAAGGAAAACTACTGTAGTTGATTAATTGCAAAAAAAAAAATAGCTCCGATTCTTTACCCTCCTTTGCCATATCACTTTGTAGTGCCTTCTCAGTCTGACTCTCGCTTGGAGAGGTAACTTGCTCAAGCCAGTGGGATATTACCAAATATGTGCAAGTAGAAGCTTGAAAAATGGTTACTTGTCTCAATTTGCTTGTCCTGTAACTCCACCTCCAGCATGAGGAAATGAAGGGGGCTATCCTGCTGGTGGATGAGAGAAAAATGTCCAGTCACCCTGAAACTGAGCAGACCCTATGGGACCTTCCCTGGACAGACCCTGCCTGCTTCTTGTTTGCAGAAAAATTGTAGCCTCCTAGGCCTCTCCTGAGTTCCAAAAAACAAATTTCATCAGAGAAGTGAGAAAATGCAGAAACAAGGGAAAACAGTCAAGCAAGACAAAATGATAATAGTTTAGTCAGTAAACAAAGTCAAGGATATTTAGTTCCTCCTCAAGGTCTGCAGATAATATTCTGGGCCATATCATTGAGCTATTTTTCAGATACTGAAATCCCCAGCTGGAAGAAATTAACTGCATGCTGACCACAAACAGGTAGACCCCAGACCCGTTGGAACCAGAAGGTTGATGATGCTGACTCCTAACCAGCAACCAATCAGAAGAATGTACATGAGCTGATTATGCACCCCACAACCCTCTCCCTCATTCTGTCTTTAAAAACCTTTCCCTGAAAACCATCAGGAAGTTTGGGCCTTTTGAGCATTAGCCGCCCCTACTCCTTGCTTGGCACCTGCGACAAATGCTGCACTTTCCTTCCCCACAACCCTGTGCGAGTAGATTGGCTTTATTGCACGTGGGCGATAGGACCCAAGTGTGGTTCAGCAACAACCCCTGTCACCTGGCAATAATGAGCCTACCACCTGACACATCAACAAGTCCAGTCTGGATCAGGTGAACTACATACCAAGCCCAATCCAAATGGCTGAACCACAGACTATGGAGCTAAATAAATGCCAGTTAGTTTAAGCTACTGAGATTTGAGGTGGTACCACTGAGCATTACCATGGTGACTGTTAACTAATACTACCACTCTTCAATGAAACACTGAGTGCCTAGTAGGCTCTTTGATGATGCAAGGATGAGTAAGGCATAGACCTGTCTTCAAAGTGCTTATACACTAGTAAGAGAGAGACTTTGTAAACAACCTTCATGTAAAGTAGTGCTAAATACAAGCACACATACCTTGCTGTGAAAGCATTACTCAACGATTAGAAAGAATGCTTACAATGTGAAAATGTATTGCATTAGAATTGAATACACACGTATGCATACACACGTAAAATAAGGGACATAGAATCAGAGATACCCACTCAAAATGCTATAGCAAAATGAGTGTTTACTGGTTTGATGCCTAGGGTTCATAATGTTCATGTATCTGTCCATTTGGTGTGGGGGAGAGGATTCCCTGTCATCTTGAGCCCCAATCAGGAGGTTACTGGTCCTATCACTAGAAGGAAATAAGATATCATTTGCTTCCTCAAGGTTTGTGCAAAACTGTAAATAACAAAAAGGGCAAAGAGCCAGCTGGCCACAGAACAGAGAAAGATCCAGTTAGAAAGGAGAGCTGAAGCATCTTTGTCTAGTACCTTACTACTCAAAGTGTGGTCCATGGACCAGCAGTAACAACTTTACCTGGGAACTCAAATGTAGATTTCAAGTCCCATCCCAGACATACTGAATCACAATCTTCATTATAACAAGGATCCCAGGTGATTCTTATGCACATTAAATTTTGAGAAGCATTGGTCTAAAACACATGCTGCAAATGATTGCAAGGGAGCTTATCGAAGCACAAAGGTACAGGAGCAAATGCAAGCCTCGGTCTTTTATGGGGTGCGTTTGAATAAACAATAAAGAGAAAATAAGTATTTGAAAAAAGAAAAGTAATTAAAACATTTTATAATTGCTACACCATCAAACAATAATCTAAGAGGCTATTTCAAACTACGGTTTTCTAACTGAGAGATGAGACCTACTAGAGGATTGTGAAATCGATTTAAATCCGTATTTCTTAACCCTGGCTACATGTTAGAATCACAAAGGTTGAGTTTTAGAGTCCCAAAGCCCAGGCCTTTCCCCAGACCAATTAAATCACAACCTTCAGCAGTGGGAATGGGGGGAGGGAGAGGGAATAAGGGATAAACCCAGGCATCAGAATTTTTTAAAGCTCCGTAAGTGATCTTAATGTACAGCTAAATTTGAGAACCCAACTTTGAGAAAAACTGATTTAGAAGGTCCCAAGTAGCAATTCTTTTCATAACTAAAGTAGAAGAGTGACATGAAGCAGAACAGAATGGAATGGAATAGGAAAGAAAATGCCAGTGTTTCACATGCAGGTCAGGGCATTATTTTGAGACATTTTTGTTCAGTGTATATATATATATATATATATATATATATGTATGTATGTGAGAGTGTATGTGTAGTGGATTACACTATAAAATACATTTCTAACTGAGGGTCACTACCAAGAAAGTTTTTAAACTACTGTTTTAAAGTGATCATTAAACAATTACATAAGCTCAGATGGAGAAATATTCACAAATGAATGTCCTGATTTTTTTTTTTTGTTAAGTTACACCCTAGCACAAATACAGGCCAAAAAAAACCCAAATAGGTTAGGACAGAAAAATTACTTATAGACCTTGACTAGACAGAAAACAGAGGAATCTGGAATGCACTGTACTAAAACGTAGACTGTTCTTGATCTATGCACTCACGCTCAATATAAATATGGAGGAAAATATACATCATGAACTTCCAACAGTGAAAAGTCACTCGCAAATCATCTGTTATAACCATAAAATCCTGATTTAGAGAATCTTTTCACATACTGTTAGAGAGATATTTGAAACACTTGGGCAGTGAAATTTAGCAGACTAAACCACAAAGAGAACACTCCTTATGACAATGGTTCTCAACTTTGAGTCCCTCTTGAAAATCTGCTAAGAGCAAAGAGACTTCTTTTATAAAAATATACAGATTCAGCTACACACAGAATTTTGCATGAAAATAAAGTACCCCTAAACCCGTGCACAGACCACTTTTTCACAGTGGGGATTTCCAGATTAAGAGCCCCTAAAAGAAGGTGGCTAGAGAAAGCTTATTTCCATGTGGGTGTGCTAAAAGTTATTCAAGTATCCATTAATTGACGACAGCTTGATATGCACAGTTTTCATCTCACTGAATTAATAAAGCAGGGAACAGATGTAGTAAATGAAGACTTGCAATAATCAAAGGAGAGGTCCCCGTGGCCCAGTTCTAAGGTTCTGCTAGTGAGGCAATTCACCTTGCTTGTGCTAGATAGGGCTTTCTTGTCTTCCTTTTCCATCCTCTTTTTCTCTTTCTGTTTTAATCCTTTTTTTTTAAATTGTGGTAAAATATACTTAACATAAAATTTACCACTTTACTCTTTTCTAAGTGTACAGTTCAGTAGGCTAAGTACATCCTCATTGTTTCATTGTGGTGCAATCTCCACAACTCTTTCATCCTGTAAAACTGAAACTCCATGCCCATGAAATAAGAACTCCCCATTCTACCATCCCCCAGCCTCTGGCAATCACAATTCCACTTTCTGACTCTGCGAATTTAACCACTCTAGGGACCTTATATAAGTGGAATCATTCAGTATTTATCTTTTTTTGACTGGCTTATTTCACTTAGCCAGTATATCCTCAAAGTTCATCTGTCTTGTACATATGTCAGAATTTCCTTCCTCTTTCAGGCTGAATAATATTCATTGTAAAATACCACATTTTATTTATCTATTCATCTCTAGGTGTACACTTGGGTTGCTTCCACCTATTGGCTACTGTGAATAATACTGCTGTTTTAATCTTTTAAAAGTTTGTTGCAACGTTCACCCCAGACAGCAGCCAGGAAGAACCTTAATTTGGGAGTCTGGAGTAATTCTAAAATGAAAGAAAGCACTTTCTATCGATCATCATCAAGAATGAAAACAAAGACTTCCCTGGTTGTGCAGTGATTAGGAATCTGCCTGCCAATGCAGGGGACACTGGCTCGATCCCTGGTCCGGGAGGATCCCACATGTTGTGGAGCGACTAAGCCCGTGCACCACAACTACTGAGCCTGCACTCTAGAGCACTCAAGCCACAATTACTGAGCCTGTGTGCTGCAAGTACAGAAGCCCGCATGCCTAGAGCCCATGCTCTGCAACAAGAGAAGCCACAGCAATGAGAAGCCTGTGCACTGCAACGAAGAGTAGCCCCTGTTAGCCATAAATAGAGAAAGCCCGTGTGCAGCAATGAAGACCCAACGCAGCCATAATTAATTAATTAATTAATTAATTAAAAAGAAAAAAGAATGAAAAGAAGTGCAAGCCTCAGATTTAACTTGCCACACAATAACTTGAAGGTGGAATGCTCTGTTCTTACAGAGAAGAGCTGATTTTAAAATGTCTCTCTTTTTTCTGATTATAAAAATAATACCTGATTATAAAAATAATATATGTTCATTGTAGAAAATTTGGAAACCACAAAAAGGGATAAAGAAGACTGTCAAAACTGTCTCTAAACTGTCAGTCAACAAATATCCACTGTAAACATTTTAGTGGTTTTCTTCTAGTTTTGACTGTTATATAAATTTATGTAAATGCTATGCAGTATATATATCACTGTATACAATTTTTAAAAACAACTGGAATCATAATGCATATAATTTTGTATCTCTTTTCCATTCATAATACCATATTGCATTGTTAGTTTTTTCTCAAGTTATTAAAATTCTTTGTAATGTCTATGTAATATTCCATTTCATGGATGTATCATAACGAATGATTTCCCTATTGTTTTTTGTTTGTTTGTTTTAATTGAAGTATAGCTGATTTACAATTGAAGTATAGTTGATTTACAATGTTGTGTTAGTCTCTGGTGTACCGCAAAGTAATTCAGTTACACATATGTATAATTTTTCATATTTTTTTTACTAAGGTTTATTACAAGATATTGCATATAGTTCCCTGTGCTATACAGTAGGAACTTGTTGTTTATCTTTTATAATATATATATTATATAATGTATATTTATTTATTTATTTTGGCCACGCAACGTGTGGGATCTTAGTTCCCCGACCAGGGATCTTAGTTCCCACACCCCCTTGCAGTGGAAGCATGGAGTCTTAACCACTGGACGACCAGGGAAGTCCCATGTTGTTTATCTATTTTAAAGATAGTAGTGTGCATCCCCCTCCCCTTCCCATTTGCTAACCATAAGTTTGTTCTCTATGCCTGTGAGTCTGTTTCTGTTTTGTAAATAAGAATGCTAATTCCAATGCTTTATCTATGATAATCTTCTGATAAACATCTTTCTACAAAATCACTGTCTACACTGCTGATTAATTTCTTTTAGATAGATAACTGGAAGTAGAATTTTGGGGCCCAAAGGTGTGAAACTATACAAATCTCTTTCTGTTTCGTAAATGAGTTCATTTGTATCATTTTTTTAGATTCCACAAATCAGTGATATCATTTGATATTGTCTTTCTCTGTCTGATTTACTTCATTAGTGTGATCATCTCTAGGTCCATCCATGTTGCTGCAAATGGCATTATTTCATTCTTTTTTATGAGTAGTATTTCGTGTATGTGTGTGTGTGTGTGTGTGTGTGTGTGTGTTTATATATATACATCTTCTTTACCCAGTCATCTGTCAATAGACATTTAGGTTGCTTCCACGTCTTGGCTGTTGTAAAGAGTGCTGCTATGATCATTGGGATGCATGTATCGTTTTGAATTAGAGATTTCTCCAGATATATGCAAAAGAGTGAGATTGCTGGATCATATGGTAGCTCTCTTTTTAGTTTTCTGAGGAACCTCCATGCTGTTTTCCACAGTGGCTCTACTAACTTACATTCCCACCAACAGTGGGACGAGGGTTCCCTTTTCTCCACACCCTCTCCAGCGTTTATTATTTGTAGACTTTTTGATGATGGCCATTCTGACTGGTGTGAGGTGGTACCTCACTGCAGTTTTGCTTTGCATTTCTCTAATAATTAGCAGTTGGGAGCATCCTTTCGTGTGCCTCTTGGCCATCTGTATGTCTTCTTTGCAGAAATGTCCATTTAGATCTTCTGCCCACTTTTTGATTGGGTTGTTTGTTTGTTTACACTTAATTTTTAAATCTACCTAAAAGTCATCTTGGTATCCTGTGAGATGACAAACTAACAATCTATTTTCACCCCTGTCCCCACTGACTACCACCAAATTTGGCTAATTTCCCCAAAGGAATAAATGTTCAATGACATTTTGGGAAACAGTGATGCAGTAATTTATTACTAAGAATTATTTGGCTATTGTTTAAGATAGTTATCAAGGAGATATGATTTTACTTTTGGTTCATTAAGAGTTTCTATCATGAATGAATGTTTACTTTGTTAAATAACTTTTTCAGCCTCTACTAAGATGATAAAGAATTTTTCAGTTTGTCCTAATGATATGATATGTATATATGATTTCCTAATACTAGAGCACCTTTGTATTACAAGCCTAAATACATCTAAATCACAGCAGGTTGTTATTTTAATATAACTGAATTCACTTTATTAAGAAAGATCTTATGTCAGTTGTGGCTTTCAACCCTATTACATAAGTAAAATTGTGTGTTACCCTTCTCAGGTTTTATTATCAAAGTTACATTAGTTTCATAAAATTGTCTGGATAATTTTCCAATAAAACTTCCATCTTATTTGCTCTTACATCCACTTTTTATGAAAACTAGCATTTCTTTGCTTTTTGTCTCTTTTTTCAAAGAAGCACCTCATGAATTTACCAATTCTTCTATTTGTTTGTTTTTTTATTTATTAATCTCTGCTTTTACCTTTATCAATTCCATACTTCCATCTTTTCCCAGTTTCTCTGGTTGATTTCTTTTTTCTTTTTGTTTTTTCTAAATGAAGTATAATACATTTACACAGAGATGCACAAATATATACATAAAGCTCAAATTATGATCATCAGAGTCAGTTAATTCCATCTGCCTCTTGTAAGAATGAAAAAAAATAGCCAAATGGAACATTATTCCATGGACAGTTGAAAAGGCACAACTTCCATTTATGGAGCACAAATTCTGATGTATATATGTTAAATCAGCCTTAATAATTATACTATTCTAACTATATTTGGTATATATTATTCTAATCATTTTAGAACTATTTTGGTTGCAAGTGGCAAATTCCATATGAACATTCTTAGAACAAAGGAGCCATTGGCTATACTGAATGGAGTTCCTGTTACTTGCAACCAACAAATTTCTAAATTCACTATAAAGCATTCTAGGAAGGTTTCTCAAGTTTGTCCTCCATATTACTGGTTTATTATTTTGCCAGCTTTGTCCTTTACTCACTTCTGTGTAGATTTTAATACTGTGTCTATATTTTGGGTTTTGATACATTCTTTCTTCTCATTTCAATCAGTTTTCTTTCGTAGCTATCTTTATGTCAGACTTGTCATTTATGTTCTCTCCACAAAGAAATCATGTCCTTGGGCATCTTTTTTTAATATTTCAAGCAAATATATTGCAAAATTTTAATGTATTTCTTAGAAATAAGTTTTTCCCAGAACCACGAACTTCCTTTGAATATTAAAAGATGGTGTTCTGTTCCCATATGCTACAGTATTTTTTCATGTACCCAGAATTTTTTTCTGTCTGTTCATGTTGGAATTTGGAGAACACTATTGTTTGAACCCTGTGTTTTCCAATAGACTGAGTGAATGTCCTTGTCTATCCTCAAACCTAAACCTGAAGTTCAAGTTAACCTGCGAAGTCTCTAACAGTGCATATTGACCAGGGATGGTACCACTTCAAAAGGAGAATTTCAAAACGTGGGCAGGTAGCTTAGTGTGGTAGGCAGACAGGCAGAATACTGTCCTCTCCAAAGATGCCCATGCCCTAATCCTTGGAATTTATGAATTTATTACATTAAATGGCAAAAAGAACAGATGTGATGAAGGTAAGGGTCCCTGAGATGGAGAGATTATCCAGGGTTATCCTTAAAAGCAGAGAACCTTTTCATCTTTCCAAGCAGTGGTCAAAGAGAGATATGATGATAGAAGGACCAGAGGGATGTTACACAAGAAGGACAACCTGTTGTTACTGACTCTGAAGATGGAGGGAGGGGACCACTAGCCAAGGAATGTGGGTGGCCTCTAGAAACTGGGAACAGCCTTTAGGTGACAGCCAGCAGAAAATGAAGATCATGGTTCTACAACATCAAGAAAGTTAATCCTGCCAACAACCCAAATGAACAGGAAACAGATTCTCCCCTTGAACCTCCAGAAAGGAGTATAGCCTGCTGACACCTTGATTTTAATTTGGTGAAATCTGTGTCAAACTTCTGACTTATAGAATGAGAAGATAATAACTTGTGTTGTTTAAGAGGTTAAATTTGTGGTAATTTGTTACAGCAGTCATAGAAATAAATACACATTGTCTTAATGATAGGCAGTTTCTATTTTCCAAAGATGACAACATCTCTTTTGGACATTCTTTCCATTGAAAAGTGGATCTGCCCTTGACCTCAAATCTGGGTGAGTTTAGACTTACTTGTCGCCAAGGGTGTAGCAGAAGTGATGCTGTATGACTTTCAAGTTAAGGCCAGAAAAAGCCACGTCACTTTCACCTTGTTCCCTGGAACACTCATACTCAGAGCTCTGAACTGCCATGGATAAATCTGATTATTAAGATTATTAACACTTGATGGACCTAGAGATTGTCATAGTAAGTGAAGTAAGCCAGAGAGAGAAAGACAAATATTATATGATATCGCTTATATTTGGAATAAAAAAAAAAGATACAAGTGAACTTCTTTACAAAACAGAAATAGACAGAAACAGAAACAGACCCACAGACATAGAAAACAAACGTATGGTTACCATAGGGGAAAGTTGTGGGGGAGGGATAAATTAGGAGGTTGGGATTAACATATACACACTACCATATATAAAATATATAACCAACAAGGACCTACTGTATAGCACAGGGAACTATATTCAATATTTTGTAATGACCTACAAGGGAAAAGAATCTGAAAAAGAACATATATATATATATATATATATATATATATAGACATACACATACACATGCGTAACTGAATCAATGTGCTGTAAACCTGAAACTAACATGACATTGTAAATCAACTATACTTCAATTTAAGAAAATTATTAAGCCTTGGGACTTCCCTAGTGGTCCAGTGGCTGGGACTCCACGCTCCCAATGCAGGGGGCCTGGGTTTGATCCCTGGTCAGGGAATTAGATCTGTCATGCTGCAACTAGGAGTTCGCATGCCACAACTAAAGACCATGCATGTGGGACTTCCCTGGAGGTCCAGTGGTGAGACTTCACCTTCCAATGCAGGGGGTGCGGGTTCAATCCCTGGTCACAGATCTGGGGTCCCACATGCCTCAGGGCCAAAAAACCAAAACATAAAACATGGGCAGTATTGTAACAGATTCAATAAAGACTTCAAAAATGGTCCACATCAAATAAATCTTTAAAAAAAAAGACCCCGCATGCCACAACTAAAAGATCCCGCATGTCACAGCAAAGATCCCGCATGCCACAACTAAGACCCAGTGCAGCCAAATAAATAAATAAATATTTTACAAAATATATTAAGCCTTAAGAGGCTACCGTGTAAGGATGAGGCCTCATGTAGGTACTCTGATGAGCAGTCCCAGTCTTTAATCCTCCCAGCCCATATGCCAGAAACATGACTGAAGGAGCATTTATATCATTCAAGCCCCCAGCCATTGACATGCCCCCAGTCTTGGAGTCATCCCAGCTGAGGTCCAGATGGGATGAAGCATAGAAAAGTCATCTTTGTTGTGCCCTAATTCCTGACCCAGAGAATCTGTGAACATAGAAAAATGATTATTGTTGTATTCCAGCAAGTTTGGGGTAGTTTGTTACACAACATTAATAGCAGGGGTACTACCTGAATCAAGTGCCCAAGGGCCAGTGAAGTCAATTGTCCCACAGAAAAAAGAACCACTTCTCCAAAACCAGTAGTGCTCCCACTGAAAATGTTGCTCTAATACATTAATATATGTCTACTGGTCTGATGTTGCATTTTTCTCCTGCTCTCAATGTTGGTTTCTCTGGCTAAGCAGTTTGCAATTCTTATTTGAAGAGTGTAGCCTCTGAGAAAGATCTACTCACCCCGCAGGCAGTCTTCCTCATGTCCTTTCTGTCTTTATCCTATTTATAGCTCTGCTCTTGAGGTTAACTAAGAATCCCAAGATTAAACGTGTCTTTGTTCACTTACCCCTCTTTCTGCTCTGTTGTTTCTGGCAGCTGTTTCCAAATGCATGAAGAGATGGATGCTACTGAGATTAGGTGCGGGGGAAGAGACAGGGAATGATAGAACTTTAGTTCTCACCAGCTCAGTTGGTATTTATGGTCAGCAAAGTACCCGCATGCTGAGGTTAAATGCCGGCAGTGAGGGTGGTGCCGATTTTTTTTCCTGGTTTTTGACATCATCTGTCATATTCTGTTTCACAGGTAAGAGCTTATGGAAAGCAGTTTAAGAATATGTTTTCACAGTATGGAGGTTCCTCAAAAAACTAAAAATAGAGTTGCCATATGATCCAGCAATCCCATTCCTGGACATATATCTGGAGAAAACTCTGATTCAAAAAGATACATTCACCCCAATGTTCATTGCAGCACTATTTACAATAGCCAAGACACAGAAACGACCTAAATGTCCATTAACAGATGAATGGATAAAGATGTGGTACATATATATAACAGAATACTACTCAGCCATCAAAAAGAATGAAATAATGCCATTTGCAGCAACATGGATGGAACTAGAGATGATCATACTAAGTGAAGTAAGACAGAGAAAGACAAATATCATATGATATCACTTATGTGTGGAATCTAAAATATGACACAAATGAGGTTATCTATGAAACAGAACAGACTCACAGACATAGAGAAGAGACTTGTGGTTGACAAGGGGGAGGGGGGTGGGGGAGGGAAGGATTGAGAGTTTGGGGTTATCAGATGCAAACTATTATATATAGGATGGATCAACAAGGTCCTACTGTAGAGCACAGGGAGCTCTACTCAATATCCTGTGATAAACCACAGTGGAAAAGAGTATGAAGAGGAATATATATGTGTACAACTGAGTCACTTTGCTGTACAGCAGAAATTAACACAACATTGTAATCAACTATACTTCAATAAAATACATTAAAAAAAAGAATATTTTTCAGTCCACCACCATCATCATCTTCAATAAAACAGTTAGTTGAAATTTTGCCTGGACTTTAGCCAGTATTCCTCTCATTTTGCCTGCAGTGCCATTGCTATTCTTTCTCCTTTTCTGTATCTTTATGAGCCTTTTTGTTTGTTTGTTTGTTTTTGCGGTACGCGGGCCCCTCACTGTTGTGGCCGCTCCCGCTGCGGAGCGCAGGCTCCGGATGCACAGGCTCAGCGGCCACGGCTCACGGGCCCAGCCGCTCCGCGGCATGTGGGATCCTCCCGGACGGGGGCATGAACCCGTGTCCCCTGCATTGGCAGGCAGATTCTCAACCACTGTGCCACCAGGGAAGCCCCTATGAGCCTTTTAACAGGAAAGTATAAGCCAGCCTATCAGACATCTCTGGACAGTCCCTTTATGAACCCCAGTTGTAGACATGCTTTTAAAGGCTTTTGCCCTAGGAGTATACTTTCAATATTTTAACGTAAGATATAGAAGTTAAATGAGAGAATAGTCTGATATACGGGATTTAGCTCTAGTCCAGCTTTTCAGGAATGCATCTGTTCATGTCTTAAGGCATACATAAATAAATTGATAATTGGATATCAGTAGTTGGCTATATATGTGACACTTTTTATGACACTAAAAAATTTGGAAGGAATAGCGTTACGTTCTTTTAAGTATTTTTGATAGAATAGTATTTCAACTTCTGGTGTTTCAATGTGAATTTTAAATTTAATGTCAAGTTAATTGATTAAATACAGTATAACATCTAATGTCCTTCAAATACACCAAGTTAAATGGCAAGCTGCATGTTATTCTGTAATAATCCATTTTAACAAGTAAACAATAGTTGAAAACAGGTGATCTTTGAAAGATCTGTGAGTTAAAAAGTAAATAGAAGCATAATAGCTCAATTTGCCAGGTTCATGAGGCTGAGTCATTTATGAGGAAATAGATCCCAATGAAGAACCATCAGTTAAAGATAACTACTGAAATTTGAAACAAAAACACAGGAATAACATATTGGCACTATCCATAATATATCTAAGAAGTGTTTCTTTTTATATGGAATACAACATTGCAGCATTTCTGCATGAAAATTATTCAGTCACCTATTAAACATTCAGTTGTATTATGCTGTACATTACTTGAGTCTCCATCCATAAGACAACATTCCCAAAGTAATTTTCCTAACTGAATCTATAACTCTTTCATCACCCTGATCCCTGAATATGCATGATTTCCCATTACTGTTTATCGTTAGGACTTCTGTCTTTGCAGTATATGGGCACACAAAGCTATGTTATATTTGCCATGGGAACTATAATTTTTAAGGCCCCTGTGCTTGTAACATCTTTACCTTTATTATATTACCGTAATGTAGATTTTGGGTTTTACAGAGGATCGCGTATCGAGGGAGCACAGTGTTGCACCAGTGAATGGACTGAGTTGTTAGTTACACGATGATGTGGCTTGTTCTTTTAAAGCAACAGTCAGGGAGCTCATGAGAGCGTCACAGGCAATTGACCCGATTCTAAGATTGGCTACCTTGTGTTTACCTTCATTCAAGATGCCCCAGGTTTTAGTCTTTCCTTGTATTAGAATGATTTGCCATGTCCTCTCCCAGGATTAGGCATTGCCTCCCACTAGGATAAGCACGTTCATATACTGGATTCAGCCATATGACTTGCTTTAGCCAACAGAACATGGGCAGGAGTGCTGGTGTGCCAGTTTTGAGCTAAAGCCTTAAGAGTTACTGAATATTTCTACTTGTTCCTCTTGTACTTTTGCCACCTGCATGAGCAGAACACGAACAGCCCCTGTGTAGCTGCTGTCTCAGAATGAAGACGACGTGTGGAACAGACCTGAACTCAAGCTCAAAGCCTGGAGTCCAGCCTGGTCAGGTTTGGCCAAGTCTAGCCCAAGTGAGAGCATGTGAACCGCTACCAACCTGCAATTCCGTCGCCAGAAAAAGAAATGCTTCTGTAAGTCACTGAGGTATTGGAGTCGTTTGTTACGCAACATTGTTGCAACAATGGCTAATTAATACCTCTCCCATTGTTGATGGTTCTCATGCATTTGTCTTCCTGTGTGTGTGCTTAGTGCTTTTGGCTGGCTGTCCAGATGGATGGAATCAACTGGAGCACGCCAAGGACCACATGAGACATTTTTGCTGGGAACTCCCAAGGTAGCAGAGATGTCGCATACCTTTAATGTTCATATTTCAGTCATCATTTTATAGGACTTCTAGGTGGGCATTCAGCATAAAAAGACTGGTGATTCAGGGTTCAACTATTTTCTATTGATGAGTTATGAGACATCCATTCAGATTGTAAGGACTTTGGTGAAATACTCTCTTCCTTTTACAACATGCATCTGGAGCATTTACATATTTGAGCAAGTATCTGGGCATTCTCATGAATTAACATGTGAACCTAATGAAGCTTCTTCATTTGAGTGGACCAAGTACTCGTATCTTGTTTATACCAAGATCCTGCTTGCAGTGAACAGACTCTAGGAGAGCCCCCAGTTATCCCTGCCTCCTGGTATACGTGCCCTGTGTAATACCCTCCCCTTAAGTGTGGAAGGGACTCATCACTTTTTAAAAAATATTTATTTATTTATTTACCTATTTGGCTGCGCTGGGTCTTAGTTGCGGCACGCGGGATCTTCGATGTCGTGTGTAGGAGCTTCATTGCGGCACGCGGGCTCTTTTAGTTGCGGCATGCGGGATCTAGTTCCCTGACCGGGGGTAGAACCCGGGCCTCCGGCATTGCGAGCATGGAGTCTTAGCCACTGGACCACCAGGGAAGTCCCGGGATTTGTGACTTGTTTTTAACAAACAATATATTGTAAAGGTGATGGGAATGTCACTTCCATGACTATGTTACATAGGTTTGTGACCTCTGTCTTGCTAAGAAACCCTCTCTTGCTGATTTTGATGAAGCAAGCTACTATGTGATGAGCTGCCCTTTGGAGAGGTCCACTTGGCGAGAAACTAAGGCCCTTGGTCCTACAGCTGGCATGGAACTGAATTCTGCCAGTAACCATGTAAGCCTAGAAACAGATCTTTCCCCAGTCAAGCCTTGAGGTGAGACCACAGCCTCAGCCAACATCTTGACTGCAAATGTGTGAGAGATCCCAAAGCAGAGAACCTAGGTAAACCACTCACAGACTCTGGACCTGCAGAAACTGTGAGATTATAAATGTATTTTTTTCTAAGCAACTATATTTGTGGTAATTTGTTACACTGCAGTAAGATGAGTAGAACACTGTTCAACCATTTAGCAAGGTGATGATTTCCGTAATATGATACATATTTACTTTTAGCACAGCAAACATTTATTGAATACCTGTCAGATGCTAAGCACTTAAAACACTGCCAATGCCGACATGAATAAGACATACCACTTGCCATTGAGGAACTCACCGTCTAGGCAACGTTGGACATCCAAGCATCTGGTCAACACAGAGGGGACAACCATTATAACAGGAATATGAAATAAATGGCATAAGCCATGTTACTTATTTTTGCTTTTCTTGGCACATTTTAAGCCTGCGCCAGGAAAAAAATGAAAGGGTCTCATATGGAACACAGACATCATAAAATCATGTTGAGAGGTGTTTACCATGGAACCATCTGTACGTACCTGACCAAGAGTAAGTAATCCAATGGAAATCATTGCTATCACCTAGAACAAAAGCTTCAAAGAAATGGCTTTACATGATTGTGATCATGGCTCCAACATCTTTCCACAAAACGACTGAAAATTAACACTGATTGTCTACCTCCTGTAAGTTCTTTTTCCTTATAGGATAATGTTTTTAGACATGGTGCTTTCAAAGTAACAAAGTTAAGATGTTACTTTTAGGGCTGTGCCATTTAGGCATATTAGTGGATACATCGTAGATGTTGGGTCAGTACAACAAAAATACCTTTGATTTTTGATGTCCGAAGTCCAGAATTTGCTATTTTGTGCATGCAAACAATGAATCCCAATCATTATGGCTTTATCTAGAATAATTTGCTCTTCCTACAGACTGCAGATGTATCTTTCTGATCGAGACTCCAAGATTTAAAATAATAAAATAAAAACATAATATCTATTTTTTAAATTGAATGGTTACCATGTGCTAAATATCTTGCTTAATAGTGGGTTATCTCAATTAATGCTCACAACAACCTGATAAATTAGAGACTGTCATTATCCTTATCCCACAGATGGAACTGAAGCCACAGAGGTTGAGTAGTTTTAGTAACTTGGTTGAGATTACATCATTACCAAGTAAGGGGAACTGGGTTTGGACTTGAGCTATTCTACTCTGGTCCTATGCACTTAACCTCCATTCTATACTGCTTCCCAATGCCTCTGAATGCTCCGAGATTTTTAAGGGCAACTTTGAGCATAGGTGCTCTGGTGATAATAAAAAGCTTAATGGTGCAAACGTGGGTTTTGCAGTCTCAAAGTAGCTGATGTTCTTCATCGATCCATAAATGTTGACGTCATTTCCTCCGAGGGTGAGTGACGTATTTGTGTTTTAAAAATGTATCTAGACAGTCTTTCCTGAGATTCTTCACATAACAACTTAGTTAACAGAATATAATACCTTACATATTGTAGTGGGTAGGGTATCAGGTATGCAGCTTTCAGAAAGAGATTTTAAACGTTCAGTGGCTTCAATAAGGTAGAACTTTCTTTCCCTCTAATTTAAAGCTGTAGTGGGGCAGTAAAGGCTGGGGAGACAGCTCTGCGTGAAGCAAGCCAGGGACGCAGTTTCCTTCCATCTTACTGCTGCGCACCTTGAAGGCTGGGTCACCTTCTTCACACCACGTCTTGAAGGCTGGGTCACACCACGTCCGTGTGCCACGTGGCATGCATGCAGAAGAGGCAGTATAGGGCCAGCACTTTTCTTTTAGGCAAGGAACGTGGGAAATGTACCCATTGTCCCCGCTTGCACTCCATGAGGAAAACAAAGTCACGTGGCCAAACCCAGCCACAAGGCAGCATGGGAAATGTAGTCTCTAGACAGGTGGCCACGAGGCTGGCTAAGCCTCAATTCCAGTGACAGAAGAGGAAAATAAATTTGGCAGGGAAGAGGAGCTAGCCGTCTATGACATATCGATATGCAGACACTACAAACAAATCAATTTCTGGTTTCGGCATTGTTTTGGGGGGCGGGTAGGCTCTCTGCAGAGTAATATACATGATTTAGATGTGAGTTAAAATGACTTTAAACCTAATATCACTGAAGTCTAATAACACTGACCAATTGGTTTTGTGCCTGCTAATAATACTGATGCTTTGACAACAGGGTTAGTAAATGGATAGTTGCTTTACATTAGGTGAGAACATTTTGAAATTATGTGTAAGAAGGTTGTATTGAGCAACTAATGGAAGGAATGCAGTGAACATGAATTGTTCTGTCTGCCAAGCATCCCTTTTCCCATCTGACAAATAGCCAGGAGCCTTCTTTAGGAAGGGTCCCTGTCTCACTCCTTGTGGCTGTCAGCGGGGTAGGGGGACACCTCATAAGTGCCTTATGAGGAAAGCTGCCTTAAGTAGTTCTCTCTGAGTACAACTACACAGGCTCTGTATTACCGCGGTGTAGATTCCATCGGATGACCGCAGCCCTAGGGCCCTAGTAACATGACGTCTTCCTGTGTCTCCTCAGCTAAGGGGTAGTACAGTTCCCCCTGCTGCTGCCAATCTCTGGGTAACCTCCCCATGGCTTGTTTCGTTCTCAGTTCTTTCCTCACCCGTGTAACTCATTCCCTGTATTAGATTCTCTGCGTGTAAATAACTGAAATGGTTTCTAGTGTCCTGATAAGACGTAACTGATGAAATGGCCTACTCCATTGGGTTGTTACAGTTCTAGCTACATACAAAGACTAACTAGTTACCTTTTAATCCCAATTTTCAATTCTCTCTGAAAGAGAAGCTGATTGGCCTTGTTGGTTTCAGGTTCTTGATGGGGGTTGGAGGTGGGGAAAAGGGAGAGGTGATTGAGGGTTGGTGGGAGATAGCTCTTATTATGATCTACAAAAACAGCCGCGACAGTATCTGCTACAGGAACACAGGCTGGGGAGGGGGAGACCCAAATGGCCCATGTCATCCTACAATACTTTTAGTAATTCTTATTATTAGCCTAACAGCCTTTATTACAATGTTAATTATCTTTGTAGTCAAAATAACTCTTAATCTTTCTTATTTTCTTAATAGTGAAAGGCTTTAATCGTGTTGTTATCTCTACCGGGGGTTAGCTGCATTTTAATGGATGGGTCTGAGTGATGAAAAGGTTTTGAAAATGTAAAACAGAGAAGAATGAGAGAAGTTGGATTTCTTGATATGACTCATAATTGTGACCTGTAGCTCTAGCCTGAGGGTGGGCCAGGTAAAATCCTAGAATGGGGGTGGGTTTGAGTTCAGGTCCTCAGGGAGGCAGACACCAAGATGGGATTGGATATACAGAAGTTTAATTGAGAGAATAGCAGTGAAGGATAAAAGGAAGAGAGCAGGAACTTGGGAGAGAGACTTCAGACCACGATGCAGGTCTGACACCTGTAAAAGCTAAGAGGGAAGGAAGGAAGGAAGATTAACTAAGAAAGTCCCAAGACTGCAGGCAGTTCTAAGAAAGTTTTGACCAGGCCTGTGGGGAATCCTTGAGCCAAAGCTGCCCATTAGAGGAATCCTGTGTTAGTAGCCCTGCTGTGCTCTGTCAGCTGGGGAGCAGCCCAGCAGGGAGTGTGGCCTCAGCATAAACACAATGGTGGACCCAAGGGGCAGAAAGAGTCTTACCAAAGTCTTATGTGTAAGGACTGTTCTTTTCTGTAAGCCATTTCCCAGAACACAAACTGGTGCGGGGATTTCTTAATAGTCTTCACTTTCCATGAGTACGGGCTCTGGTAAATTTCAGTGTAGTCACTGCAAAGCCTTTCTTTAAGGCCTAGGCCTGGAATTGGCACAGATTTGTGTGTGTGTGCGTGTGCCATATTCTATTGTTTAAAGCCGTGACAGGTCCAGCCCAGATTCAAGGGGAGAGATTACACAAGAGCATGACTTCTGTGGAGGCATGGTTCATCGTGGGCCACCAAAATAATGGCGTCCCACAGATTCTGAACCTTGGACTAGATACTTAGAGTGGAATGCTACTAGCATACCTGAGGTGGTAGCTGAAATTATTGGGTGGAATCAATCCATGGGTGTATCCATTGGTAAGTGCAGAAAAGAGCCCACCAACAATGCAAACACACGAGAGCTGGGTTGTGATTTTCCTTTTTCTCAGAAGCCCTTGTTAACACTGTTTCTTGATCAACATTTATCCCAACATTTTCCTGGGTTTCTGTTGCTAGTTCTATTTCTTGAACATCTTCATCTCAATATTCACTAGTTTAACAGTAATGATGACTGGTCTAGCCAGAGCTACCAGTTAGTACGTTTTTACATTTTAATTAGTTTTTCCCGATTAAATCTGGCACGAGGCACTCACTTAACCTGTCCTGCTTCTGCAACAAAAAGGGCCCGCAGAAAGTGAGGGAATCCTCCCGTGCAGGGGAGGGTTTGTTTGTGAACAAAGGTGTCCCACGCAGGGACCTTCCTCTGAAACTAGCTAACCTTTGGAAATTTGACCTTTCTCGGCCTTCGTTTCCTTTTTCTGGACTCAACAGTATCAATTTCCGTTGGGCTCTTTGTGAAGACAGGTTAACAAAAGACCATAAATCTTTTTAACTAGGTGAAGCATTTACCACTCTAATTAGCATTACCATTCATTCAAAGGCTTTCATATTGGCGAAACAAGCGAAAGCGGCACCGCGCTGTTTAAATCATGATTAAGCAGAGGTGGAGGCCAAGGCACAGCATTTAGGCAGATCTGCATTCGGATAGTCAGTCAGTCATCCGACCTTTGCCGAGATACCATAATGCTAAAGACATACTGCCCTAGGTTATGAGGTAACATAAAATACAAGCCTAGTACTGTGGTTTGTAAAAAATAACTGTTATGTATTATTTCTCCACGAATTATACTTAAGTAGGTATGCACAAAATGCTAGTGACTCCCACAAACTAGAGTGGGGTACGTTTCACAGCGGAAGTGACATATTGGTTGGGTCTTGAAGCAGGAATAGGAGTCCACTCAGCTGCAACAAGGAAATGTAAATTCTTAGGCAGGAGGGCCAGCCCCTCAGAAGGTCTCACTCTGGGAAGGTAGTGGTGGTGAGTGTGAGGGTCTAAGTCCCGGGCAGAGTCCCAGCCTCCAGCTGCGCGCTGGCGGAGAGCGGGTGTGGAGGGGAGAGAGGGAAAGGGGAAGGAATGGAAAGTGGGGGGGGAAAAAAAAAAAAAAAAAAAAAAAAAAAAGGCCATTCTGCGCATGCGCTCTAGCGGCAGCGGAGGAGGGCTCGGCCCGCGGCTCCCTCTCCGCCTCGCGCCTCGCGGGGCCCCACAGGCCCGGCCCCGAGAGCAAGCGCGTCGCGCCCGCGCAGTCTCCGGGCCCCGGCGGGCGCCTGCGCACCAGCGTCCTGGGCGCGCGAGCCGCGGGGTTATTAGAGGTGGAGCGCGGGGAGGGCGCGAGGCAGGAGGCGGCCGCCGTTACGGCGCGGGCGTGGTCACGTGGCCGCTGGTCACCGCCGCCGCCAGCCCCTCCTGGCCTGTTCTCTCTCTGGTCGGGTCCGGCCTGGCCGGCACCACGAGCGCCCAGCAGAGACTGAGGGAGAGAGAAAGAGGAGGGTAGGAGGAGGAGGATTCAGGGAGTAGGAGCTGGGGAGCCCTTCTGCGCCACAGGTAAAACAAAATAATGATGATAATCGTAAAGCAGCCCGGGCCCCCTGAGCGCCTCCGCCTTCCTCCAGTGCAGTCCCCACATGCAGACGCTCCCGCCCCGGTCTCCCCTCAGCCTCTCAGGACGAGTCCCGCCTCCCCTTGCTCCGCCGCCGCCTCCCTGGCAGGCCTGTGGTGCCGCCGCCGCCGCGGACGGGGACTCGCAGCGCTCTCCGCGTGTGCGCATCCCGGGCGGGCCGGGGCTGGGTGGCGGGAGAGTAGGCTCTTTCGCTCCGGGGCGGCGGGGCCGGGGAGCTGTTCCCCAGCCTGCTGCCTGCCTGCCCTTTGGGGTCCCGGCCGCAGGGCCCCCTGCAGCGAGAAGGCAGAGCCTGGTGGCCGGACCCGGGCTCCACTTCCTACTTGGTAGATTTCCCTGTTCCTTTCAGCCCCGGGCAGCACGCTTCCTTTGCGGGCCGGAAGCCAAAGGACCCGGAATCCCCAAATGTTTTAAAGTGCAGCCTTGAGAAGAGAAAAAAGCCTTTCAGTTTTCAAGATGGAAACGTGATCTTGTTTGAGTACGACTTGAGTTTTTTCACCTATAGGAACATGCAAGTTGAGGCCTTTCAGGATATGAGAAAACTTTGCAGAGGATGAACGTTGATTTTTTTTTTTTTAAGGGCTCACCGCCTCCTCCCGCCCCCCCCCCCGCCGTTTCCTGGAAAAAGGAGCACCAACCTCCAAAACAATTTCCTGATTCTACAAGTGACCTAGAGTTTGTTCAGTAGCTGTTAAGTAGTTTTATTTCCAGGATATGATTTATGTTTAAAATTCACATCTTTTAGATTTTTTTCTGAATAATTATCCGGAAAGAGTTTCACTTGTCACCATCGAATTCTGACTCCCCAAATTTTAGAATGCAGGTTGCACACCTTTGGGCCGGATTGCGCTGAAATTTCTAGACCCAGTCATTCTTTTGTATTCTTTGTACCACAAAATATAGCCCCAATATATGATTATGTAGTCCCTATATATTATGAGCGTGCGCTGTTACACTGTTGAAAGTAAACCTTTGAGCACCTTTGATATCAGTGATAAATTCATTTATGTGTTGGTTAATACTCTTAAGGAGCTTTTCTGATTCTACGTCTTGGTAGTTTTCACATCTTATCTCTAAATTCAGTTGTAAACGAGCATTTTTAATTTTTACAGCTATCTGCAGTAGAGTCCTGTAGAGCAGTTCTTAAACTTCAGTGTGCCTAGGAATCCCTTGGGGCTCCTGTTTAAATATAAAAATTCTGATTCAGTAGATCTGTGATGCAGCTTGGTATTCTTTATTTCTTATAAGCGCCTACCTGCGGCTGGAGGAGGAACCGTTCTTGAGTAGCAAGGATGTAGATTACTTGTTTGCCAAGAAATAAAGTGTATCAATGAACAAGTGCGTTTTAATAATTCACGTTTGGTGTAGAGGTGGCTTGAGATAAGAGACACATGGCAGGATGAACTGAGAGAGCTTGCCTAAGGGAAATCCCTTATGCAGAGTAAGCCAAGTCCAGGTCCCAGGGGAGGTGATAGCGGAACTGGGAGAACTCCCTCAACTAGGAAGAGTGCAGGTATCACGTGTGCACGCTGTGTGGTGCCTACATCACTTGGCCTGCGAATATTCCATGGAAGCTTGGTGTACTTCTAATTGAAGGACTTGCTCAGCAATGGGTAGTTGGATTTTTATCAACATAAAGGCTATGCATCATACTCTTGAAAGTTTCTTTTATTGGTGAACGTATTGAGTGTGTTGCTCTTTCTGTCACCCGTTCAACTGCAGCCTCAGTTGAGTAGTGCATTCCGGAGCCTTGGAAGCAAACTTGTAAACAATATAGGGTCTCCACCTATCGATTTTTTTCCTAAATTTTAAAAAATGTAAATTGAAAAGTTTACGTTTAAAAAAAGTAAGTTGAAAAGTGTCACACGTAACTTCATATAGTCATACTTTATATACATAAAAGTGGTTGTGCTTAAGTTTTGAAGAAGTTTATGGCAGTAGAACATCAACTATTTTTAGCACCGTAAATTTTATAGTCTTCATTCTAGTTCTTCACCATTGTTTTTCATGTTAAATAATATTATGACAGTACTTTTTTTCTTCCAGTTTGAGATATAATTGATGTATAGCACTCTATGTAAGTTTAAGGTGTGGAGCATAATGATTTGGCTTACATCATGAAATGATTATTATGATAAGTTTAGTGAACATCCATTATCTCATATAGATATTAAATAGAAAAAAATTTTTTTCCTTGTGATGAGAACTCTTAGGATTTAACAACTTTTTAACAACTCTTAACTTTCATACGCAACGTAAAACAGTGTTAATTATGTTTATCATGTTGTATGTTATATCCCTTGTACTTATTTATCTCATAACTGGAAGTTTGTACCTTTCGTCTGCCTTCATCCAACTCCCCCTCCCTCCACCCCTAGCTCTGTTAACGGCAAATTTGATCTCTTTTTCTTTTTATACTTATTTATGTATTTATTTATTTATATATTTATTTAACATCTTTATTGGAGTATAATTGCTTTACAATGGTGTGTTAGTTTCTGCTGTATAACAAAGTGAATTAGCTATATGTATACATAATCCCCATATCTCTTCCCTCTTGTGTCTCCCTCCCTCCCACCCTCCCTATCCCACCCCTCTAGGTGGTCACAGAACACAGAGCTGATCTCCCTGTGCTATGTGGCTGCTTCCCACTAGCTAGCTATTTTACATTTGGTAGTGTGTATATGTCCGTGCCACTCTCTCACTTCATCCCAGCTTATCCTTCCCCCTCCCCATGTCCTCTACATCTGCGTCTTTATTCCTGTCCTGACCCTAGGTTCTTCAGAGCCATTGTTTTTTTTTTTTTGATTCCATATATGTGTGTTAGCATATGGTATTTGTTTTTCTCTTTCTGACTTACTTCACTCTGTATGATAGTCTCTAGGTCCTGATCTCTTTTTCTGTGAGTTAGTTTTTGAAGTATAATTGACCCACAACACTGTTATTTCCTATTACACAACATCTAGTTAAAGTTTATCAGCCTACAAAGCTATTACATAGTTACTGACTATATTCCACACACTGTACATGTTATACCTGTGATTCATTTATTTTGCAACTGGAAATTTGTACCTTTTAATCCCCCTCACCTATTTCATTCCACCTCCCACCTCTCTCGCAACCACCTATTTGTTCTCTCTATATATAACTGTTTTGATTTTGTTATGTTTGTTCATTTGTTTTTTAGGTTTCACATGTAAGTGAAATCATACGGTATTTGTCTTTCTCTCTCTGACTCATTTCACTTAGCATAATACCTTATAGGTCCATCCATGTTGTTGCAAATGGAAAGATTTCATTCTTTTTTATGGCTGAGTAATATTGCATTTTGTGTGTGTGTGTGTGTGTATGTATGTATGTATACACCCCCCCCCCCACATCTTCTTTATCCATTCATCTATTGATGGGCACTTAGGTTGCTTCCATATCTTGGCTATTGTAAATAATGTTGCAATAAGTGTAGAGGTGCATCTAGTTTTTCTAATTAGTGTTTTTGTTTTCTTCATATAAATACCCAGGAGTGGCATTGCTGGAACTTTGGTAATTTTATTTTTAATTTTTTGAGAACTCTCAATACTGTTTTCCATAGTGGCTGCACCGATTCACATTCCCACCAATAGTGCACAAGGGTTCCCCTTTTTTCCACATCCTCACCAACACTTGTTATTTGTTGTCTTGTTGATAATAGCTATTCTGACAGGTGTGAGGTGATATCTCAATGGGGTTTTGATTTGCATTTCCCTGATGATTAGTGATGTTGAGCATCTTTTCATTTGCCTGTTGGCTATATATTCTTTGGAAAAACGTCTGTTGAGATCCTCTGCACATTTTTCAATCAGGTTGTTTGTTTTTTAATGTTGAATTGTATGGGTTCTTTTTATATTTTTGATATTAACCCTTTATCAGATACATGATTTGGAAATAGCTTCTCCCATTCAGTAGGCAGCCTTTTCATTTTATTAATCATTTCTATTGCTGTGCAAAAGTTTTTAAGTTTGATGTAGTCCCATTTGTTAATTTTTACTTTTGTTTTCTTTGCCTGAGGAGACATATCCAAAAAAATATTACTAAGACTGATGTCAAAGAGCTTACGACTTAGGTGTTCTTTAAGAAGTTTTATGGTTTCAGGTCTTACGTTTAAGTCATTAATCCATTTTGAATGTATTTTTCTGCATGGTGTGAGAGAGTAGTCCAGCTTGATTCTTTTGCATGTAGCTGTTCAGTTTCCCCAACATCATTTATTGAAGAGGCTGTCTTTTCCCCATTGTATATTCTTGCCTCCTTTGTTGTAGATTAATTGCTCATGTAAGTATGGGTTCATTTCTGGGCTCTTTATTTTGTTCCATTAATGTTTGTGTCTGTTTTTGTGACAGTACCGTCCTGTTTTGATTAATGTAGCTTAGTAATATAGTTTGAAATCAGAGAGCGTGATACCTCCAGCTCTGTTCTTCTTTCTCAAGATTATTTTGGCTATTTGGGTTTTTTTTATGTTTCCATCCAAATATTAGAATTATTCTACTTCTGTGAAAAATGCCCCTGGTATTTTGATAGGGATTGCATTGAATCTGCAGGTTGCCTTGGGTAGCATGGCCATTTTAACAATATTACTTCCTCCAGTCCATGAACACAATATATCTATCTGTGTTGTCTTTGATTTCTTTCATCAGTATCTGATAGTTTTCTGAGTCTAGATCTCTTACTTCCTTAGGTTTATTCCTAGATATTTTATTCTTTTTGATGTGATTATAAATGTGCTTAATTTATTATTTAATTTTTCTTTCTGATAGTTTGTTAATATATAGAAATGCAGTAGATTTCTGTATATTAATTTTGTATTCTGCGACTTTACCAAATCCTTGATGAGTTCTAGTAGTTCTTTGGCGGCATCTTTAGGATTTTCTATGGATAGTGTCATGTCATCTGCAGACAGTGACAGCTTTACTTTTTCCTTTCTAATTTGGATTCCTTTTATTTTGTTTTTCTTGTCTGATAGTTGTGGCTAGGACTTCCAATACTACGTTGAATAAAAGTTCCAGTACTATGTTGAATGAAAGTGTTGAGAGTGGGCATCCTTGTCTTGTTCCTGATCTTAGAGGAAATGCTTTCTTCACTGTTGAGTGTGATGTTGGCTGTGGGCTTGTCATATATGGCCTTTATTATGTTGACGTATGTTCCCTCTCTACCCACTTTTCTGAGAGCTTTTATCATAAATGGATGCTGAATTTTGTCACAAGCCTTTTCTGGACCTATTGAGATGATTGTATGATTTTTGTACTTCAGTTTGTTAATGTGGCATATCACATTAATGGATTTGCAGATATTGAACCATCTTTGCATTCCTGGAAGAAATTCCTCTTGATCATGGTGTATGGTCCTTTTAACGTATTGTTGGATTTGATTTGCTAATATTTTGTTGAGGATTTTTGCATGTATGTTCATCAGTGATATTGGTCTGTAATTTTCTTTTTTTGTATATCTTTGACTGACTTTGGCATCAGAGTGATGCTGGCTTCATAGAATGGGTTTGGAAGTGTTCCTTCCTCTGCAATTTTTTGGAATAGTTTGAGAAGGATAGGTGTTAACTCCTCTCTGAGTTTTTGGAAGAATTAATCTGTGAAGCCATCTGGTCCTTGGACTTTTGTTTGTTGGAAGTTTTTTAAATTACCGATTCAACTTCATTACTGCTAATTGGTCTGTTCATATTTTCTGTTTCTTCTTGGTTCAGTCTTAGGAGACTGTACCTTTCTAAGAATTTGTCCATTTCTTCTAGGTTGTCCATTTATTGGTATACAGTTGTTCATAGTAATCTCTTATGATCCTTTTTATTTCTGTGGTGTCATTTGTAACTTCTTTTTTATTTCTGGTTTCCATTTGCATGGAGTACCTTTTTTCATCCCCCTAACTTTTAGTCTGTGTGTGTCTTTACATGTGAAGTGAGTCTCTTTTTAGGTAACATATATATGGGTCTTATTTTGTATCCATTCAGCCACTCTTTGTCTTTTGATTGGAGCGTTCAGTCCATTTACATTTAAAGTAATTATTGATAGGTGTGTACTTACTGCCGTTTTGTAATTGTTTTCTGGTTATTTTCATAATTTATTTGTTCCTTTTTTCTCCTTTTGATTTGGTGACTGTCTTTAGTGTTATTTTTGGATTCCTTTCTCTTTTTTGCATGTGTATTTAGTATAGATTTTTGGTTTGTGATTAACATGAGGTATATGTGTGTGTATATGTGTATATATATATATATACATGTTCATCATATATACCTATATCTGTATATCTGTATAGTTATGATTGTTTTAAGTTGATGATCTTTTAGGTTCAAATGTGTTTTAACAACTGTGCATTTTTAACCCCTTCCCCCAGTTTACTGTTTTTGACATCATATTTTACATCTGTTTATTTTGTGTATCCCTTAACTATTTGTTGTGGATGTTTTTACAAGTTTTGTCCTTTTACTTTTCTACTAGCTTTATAAGTGGTTGATTGACTACTGTATATTTGCCTTTACCAACGAGTGTTCCTTTTGTAATTTTCATATTTCTAGTTGTGGCCCTTTATTTTTCGCTTAGACAAGTCCTTTTAACATTTCTTGTAAAGCCAGTTTAGTGAGGTTGAGCTCCTTTAGCTTTTGCTTGCCTGTAAAACTTTTGATCTCTCCATCAAATCTGAATGAAAGCTTTGGAAGAGTGTTGATGGTAGGTTTTTTCCTTTCATCATTTTAACTGTTTATATTGTGCCATTTCTTCCCAGCCTGCAATATTTCTGCTGAAAAGTCAGCTTATAGCCTTATCAGATTTTTCTCATATGTAACTTGTTGCTTTTTCCTTGCTGCTTTTAATATTCTCTCTTGATTTTTAATTTTTGCCATTTTAGATACAGTGTGTCTTGGTTTGATCCTCTTTGGGTTGATGCTGCTTAGGATTCTCTGTGCTTCCCGGACCTGGATGTCTGTTTCCTTTCCCAGGTTAGAGAAGGTTTTGGCTATTATGTTTTCAAATATGTTATTTGCCCCTTTCTCTCTTCTCCACCTGGGACCCCTTTAATGTGAATGTTAGTACACTTGATGTTGTCCCAGAGGTCTCTTAAACTGTCCTCACTTCTTTTTATTTTTTCTTTTTTCTGTTCAGCTTCAGTGATTTCCACTACTCTGTCTTCTAGCTCACTGATCTGTTTCTCTGTATCATTTAGTCTACTGTTGATTCCTTCTAGTGTATTTTTCATTTCAGTTATTGTATTCTTCATCTGTGTTTGGTTCTTCTTTATATTTTCCAACTCTTTGTTAAAAACTTCTAACTTCTCATTCTGTTTATTTAGTCTTATCTGGAGTTATTTGATCATCTTTATGATCACTACTTTGAACTTTTTTTGGGTAGGCTGCTTATCCTCACTTCAGTTAGTTCTTCTTCTGGGGTCTTATTTTGTTCCTTTGTTCAAAATATATTCTGCTGTCATCTTATTTTGCCTAGTTTGCTATTTTTATTTCTGTGTATCTGGTAGGTTGGTTACATTTCATGATCTTGAGAAGAGGTCTTTTGTAGGAGACATCCTATGTTTACCAGCAGTGCACTCCCCTCTAGTCACCAGAACTGTATGTTCTAGGGGCCACCTGTGTGGGCTGTGTGGGTCCTTCTGTTGTGGCAGGCTGACTGCTATTGGTGGTCTGGTAGGTATGGCTGGCCTCTGGTCTCGTTGGTGGGACTGGGTCATGAGGCAGCTGGATGTGGGTTCCTGGGGGGTCCCGCAGCTAGTGCTGATTGGCAGGTGGGCAGAGCTGGGTTCTGGGGTGGGTGTAGGTCCAGGGGGTCCTAGCTCTAGAGTCTGTTTGCTGGTGGGCAGGGCCAGTCCCTGACATGGCTAGCTGTGGTGTCTGAGGTGTTTCAGGGCTGCTGTTGGCCCTGGTGAGTGAGGCTGGATTGCAGGGTGGCTGGCTGAGGGGTCCAGGGTGTCTTGGAGCTTGGGTCAACCTGCTGATGGGTGGGGTTGGGGCCCAGGGGCTCCTGGGACTAGTCCCGGGCTGCTGATGAATGGAGCCAGGTTCCAGGTTCTCTGGCTGCAGGGCCTTGGGGGTCCTAGAGCTGGTGTCTGCCTGCTGGTTGGGCTGGGAGTGGTTCCTGACACATCTGTCTGTGGCTTCTGGGTTGTCCTGAAGCTGATGTTGGCCTGCTGGTGGGTGCGGTTGGTGCCCATCCAGTGGTGGGTGAGTCCGGGTCCTGGGGCTAGTGCCAGCCCACCTGTGGGCGGATTCGTGTATGACAGTACTTTTGAAGCACTTACTAGGTGCCAGGCACTGTTCTAAGCACTTTATGTATCTTAATTCATTTAATCCTCACACCAACCTCGAAGGAAACTGAAGCAGAGAGGGTAAAAGTCACATGCCAGCACAGAGCTGGGATTCAGGCTGACTCTAGAGTCCATGCTTTAAAGAGTCTTCTCTTTGTTGTGTTTTGGAAGAAAATAAATGAATGATAACTCTTTTAAATCCCCTTTTCCTAGTACTGTTGAGAATTATGAGCTTGACTTTCATTTAAAAATTCAAATTTCTCATTCTTTTTTTTTTTTTAATTTCCCCCATTTTATCCCACTTCAAAATGAAGAATTGCCTCAATGATTGTAATCTTTTCTGAATAAGACATTGAAATTTGCAGTGGTTTATTTTGTTTGCACTTGTTTGCTGGACTGGTCTCTAAGTTTGTATGTCACTGTTAAAAGTGAAAGTGGTGTCTGTTTCCTTTTGAACCTGCAGGTTTTGAGGCCTTCATTTCTTGCCTATGACTGTCTCCCCTCCCCTGTATGCGTACATGTTAGATTTATTTAAGTTTGTTATTCTAACATTTAGGATTTTGAGGGGGATTGACTGGGTTACTGACTTTTTATTTGGCTAGTAACGACAATAAGAAACTAAACATTGGTCATTATTATCATATTTAATTCTGAGAAGGTAAGAATGACAGCCTTAGAATGAAGAATGGTATTTTAAGTTGAATAAATTGTGTTTCATAAGAATATATATGTCATCTGTCCCCCACCGCTTTCTGTCTCAGACCTCTGAAAACTTTGTCCCACATCAGCCCAGTCTGAGGAATGGTGCTTGTACACCTGGTCTAAAACATTTCTCTTAACGTGGACAGATCATTAAAATGGCAGTGCTATAGAGTTTGTGTACTAGAACTTGAGAACTGAAAGGTTGTGAATGGGGGCAGTTGTGGGAGGGGAAGGAGATGGGGGAGGGCCAGGGGCTAATTCCAGTGGCATTAATTTTCTATTAACTGGGATAATAGTAAGTTTGAGAAGGAGGTCAATATAACAGCAAATCTGTGTTGTAAATGTTTTCTCCATGCTTGTCCTTTACTGTGATGTCTCATAATGCCATGCTGGCCAGTTATTTAGCCTCACAGTGCCTCACTTTTCTCATCTTTAAAATGAGGATAGTAATAGAAACTACCTCACAAAGTTGTTTTGAGGATTAAATGATTATATGTGTATGTATACGTGTGTATATACACATAAACACATGTAATATATGTATTATACCTATGCTGTTCTTATTACGTTATATGTAAATGTTACATACACGTGTGTGTGTGTGTGTGCGTGTATATGTATATATATATATGACGTACATGTAGATAAACAGTTGTCCCTTGGTATTGGCAGGGGATTTGTTCCAGGACCCCTGTGGATACCAAAATCTGTGGATGCTCAAGTCCCTTATAGAAGATGGCATAATATTTGCATATAGTATACACACATCCTTAAGCATACTTTAGATCATCTCTAGATTACTTATAATACCTAATGCAGTGTAAGTACTATGTAAATGGTTGCCGGAGCCTGGCAAATTCAAGTTTTGTTTTTGTGGACTTTTTGGAATTTTATTTTTTTTCCCCCGAATATCTTTGATTCATGATTGATTGAATCTGCAGATGTGAAACCAGAGTATATGGAGGGCTGACTGTATATATACATACAATACTTAGATAGTATCTGGTACATAGCTAATGCTACCATCTAAGTGTTAGATATTATGTTCTGCTATGGATAATCTGCAGTGGTTGGTCATATCCACATATTCAAGACTGACTATATTTGAATGAACTTAATGGAAATCGTACATTTATTTGGTATAAGGCTGTATGGCCAAGAAAACAGAAAGTTTGTGCTGTTTTGGATGAAAATACAAGATTGGTATAGTAATGATTTTATCCCTTTGGAGATTTAAATATGAATAAATATGGTTTGGCAGCTCAGATCTTTCAAAACAAGGAAGTAAGGCTGTAGAAACAATAAAAGATGTCTTTGGTGGTAGTATAAAAGGATTAGTTTAAAATTTTCAAGTGTAGTGTTGTGAAGCTCAGAACAAGATAACCTTTTTCTGGAGGCTTCTCTGATCATAACTTTTACCTTCCTCGACTGACTTGTTTCTCCTTGAAATAATTCATCTTTCTTTGCATCCTCCAAACTTGGTCTGTAGTCCCTTATCTGAAACCCATGGTGGCATATGTGTCTCAGAAGTAAAAAGGTTTTGGAATTTAGAAAATTAATATGGTGCATATGCTGTATATCATGAAACCTCCTGTGGGTAGGAGCAGTCACCCCATAATCAGACACATTAATGTTCCCAGCGAAATTACACATCTTCACACTAAATAGAATAAAAAAGACTATAAAAAACCTTACATTAGTTAGGCCATGTTTCTCTGACAGCTTAGAAAGTAATTTTTAGGTTTTAGAGCTTTTAGGATTTTTGGAGTTGGAGATAAGGGATTGAGGTCTGTGTGTCTGTGTATGTGTGTCTGTGTGTGTATATATATTTTTTAGTATTTATATTCATCATAGTGCCTGTCTCCTTGAGTAGACAGAGAACTGGAATATAGGATCTGTGTGTTAGCATTTGGTATCTTTAGCATCTATAGGGCCGGGCATGCAGTAGGTGCTCATTAAATGTCTATTAGTTTGGATGAAAAACATCTAAAGATAATATCATTCAGTCATTGTTCTGTGCTGCATGTTGTATCTGTGGCTGACTCAATGAAAATATTTAATAATTTCAGATTTATTATTTTTTTAACTCAATTGCCCAGGAAAGTCGGTTATTGGACAACTTGTTTTGAAACAAAAGAGATTTGAAATAGTCATTACAGAGGATTGCAAATTTTCATAAATTTGTATTGACAAGAATGCTTATCTTGACCTTTTTATGGGTCATGAAGTCTATATTTAGAAGAATGATTTACTTTTTAAAATTGATTGGATTTAGTTATATATGATAATTACGATAAACTAGTTGTGGTATATCTGTCTAAAGAAAATGCTGCCATGGGTGAATATCTTAGGTCAAATAATCACAGTATGATAATCTAGATAGCCATTAGAAAAAAGGTGGTTTTTTTTCCTATTACAAAAAGTAATGCTTATTGTGGAAATTTTATAAAAATGAATTATCAAAAATAATCACGTGGACTGTTGGATAGTTCTTAAAGTTCTCTTCAAGGGTTATCGTGCTTGGAGAGGCTGAAAATAAAGTCAGGTTTGTAGTACAAGTACTAGTTTAGAAAGCTAAGTAACAAATGTTGGTTAGCGGGAATGTTTTATGTTTTAGTGTTACTAAAAGTTTTGTCCCTAAGTAAGATAAAAAGGTTGAACCTAAAGTAATGAGGTCTCCACTTCCAAATAGTGGGGTCTTCAGAATAATTAGATCAGTGAGAAGTAAGCTCCCACTTCTGATATGACCACCTTGGGGGAGATGCACTGCCTTCTGATGGAGTTGGGATGAAGACTGAGCCCAACTCACAGGCTCTGGCTGCAGAGGCAAGCATTTTGTTTGCTGATAACCAGTGGGGATCAGAATCAACCCCTTGAGAGTTTCCCAGAATGCTACCTTTGGAGTTGTTGCAGGAATCCAAGAGGAGTTACTAACACTGTATCTCTTGCCATCTTGGGGTGAGATAGTGGATTGATTGCCCTGGATCCCTTGTAGGATTTGGGGGTGAAGGTGGATTTTATAGGAGATGGGCAGATGGTACCACTATGTTGGTTTTTGTCTGCTGCATTCATTAAACTAGACTTCTTTTTCTTCATGAAGTCCAAGAATCTTGGGGTAAGAATGCTTATTTTGATAGGTCAATGTGTACGGTGTGGGGAGGATTGGGATAAATTGCCTCACTTCTCCAATCTGCATTTCTCTTAACTAATTTAGAGTTAATTTTAATTTATTTATCCTGTGTTGTGTGTATGTAAATTGTAGCTATACACAGCTAAACATGTGTATATGTAAATAATACCTAATTTTAAAAAAATTAATTATTTTATTATTTTGGCTGTGTTGTGTCTTCATTGTTGCGCGGGCTTTCTCTAGTTGTGGCGAGTGGGGGCTACTCCTTGTTGCGGTGTGTGGGCTTCTCATTGCAGTGGCTTCCCTTGTGGAGCATGGGCTCTAGGTGCATGGGCTTCAGTAGTTGTAGCATGTGGGCTCAGTAGTTGTGGCTTGTGGGCTCTAGAGCACAGGCTCAGTAGTTGTGGCACATGGGCTTAGTTGCTCCACGGCATGTGGGGTCTTCCTGGACTAGGGCTCGAACCCGTGTCCCCTGCATTGGCAGGTGGATTCTTAACCACTGCACCACCAGGGAAGCCCTGTCTTTTTTAACTAAAAGTGATTCTTGCTATTTTGTTGCTTGCATTTATTTTTCATTTAATATTTTATGTTCTTCTGTTACTACTTTTCCGCATACTTTTTGGTCACTCCATACTATTTCATTGTATGAATGGGCTGTAAGTAGTCCTCCATCCTTGGACACCTAGATTTCTCTCAATCTTTCTGATGAGAAGTGATACACTGAATATTATTGTATTGATAGCTCATGTCCCTTTGTGCCTGTGCATTATTGTTAATTTAGGATAAACTGTGGTGAGTGGAATTAGCAGGTCAAAAGATAATTTAACAGTTTTGTTACATTTGGCTAAATTGCCCATAAGGAAGGTTGTACCACTTTACCCTTTACTACAAAACTGTTTGAGAGGCCCTGTACCTATTGTTATTGGGTATTATCTTATCTTTCTTTATTTTAATAGCTTTATTTGGGTATATGTGACTTTGTCACATTTTTTTTTGTTTTCTTACAGTTTTTAACATTTTATGTAGTTAGATCTTGCTCTTCTTTTATTTATCTTGTGCAGCTTTTCCTACCTTATGGTTATATAGCTATTATTTTATATTTTCAACCGTTTTCGTAGTTTAAATTTAAAACTTTGGGTTTGCAGTTATTCCAGAACATGTTGAGTGGCATATTGTGAAGTGGTACAAAAAATTCTAAGCTTTTTAAAAATTAAATTAAATTAATTTATTTTGGTTGTGCTTGGTCTTAGTTGTGGCAGCCATGCTCCTTAGTTGTGGCTTGCCTGCTTCTTAGTTGTGGCCGGTGGACTCCTTAGTTGCAGCCAGTAGGCTCCTTAGTTGTGGCTTGCATGCTCTTTAGTTGTGTCTCGCCTGCTCCTTAGTTGGGGCCAGTGGGCTACTTAGTTGCAGCCGGCGGCTCCTTAGTTGCAGTTGCAGTCTCCTTAGTTGCAGCATGTGTGCTCCTTAGTTGCGGCATGTGGGGTCCTTAGTTGTGGCTTGCCGGCTTCTCAGTTGTGGTATGCAAACTCTTAGTTGAGGCATGCATGTGGGATCTAGTTCCCTGACCAGGGATCAAACCCAGGCCCCCTGCATTGGGAGTTCAGAGTCTCACCCACTGTGCCACCAGGGAGGTCCCTAAAAAATTCTAAGGTTTTTGATCAGCTAGTTTTCTCAGTACTCCTTAATGAATGACCTATTCTTTCTCCATAGATATCAGAAGATTTGTCATTTGGTCTTCTAGTCAGTCACACAGTATTTTATTTTTTATTGTTGTGAATAGGATTTTCCTGTGTGTGTGTGTGTGTGTGTGTGTGTATGTGTATTTTTGCCACCAGACAATTTCTGGTAAATAGAAAAGCTGTTGATGTTTTGTGTGTATTTTGTAACCAGTCACTTTCTGACTCTATCATCACAGCTTTTCAGTTGATTCTCTTACCTTTTCCTGGTAGATAAGCATACCACCTGAAGCTAGCCATTTTTGTAGAGAGATCAAATTGTGCATCTGGTTGGCTTCTTGGAGTATCAAGCATCATGAGTTTCTTTTTCTGGTCAGGTGGTGTAATGTTCTACTCCTCATGGTGAGTTTTCTTTTCAAGCTATGGTCCTTCTATGGTCCACTTAAAGTTCTCTAACCCAAAGCCTGTGATTTTCAAAATTGAGTGTAGTGGAGGCCTTTGGGAAGTGATCAGTAGACCAGGAGGCAGCGAAGGTGGGGTGGAATGGGACAGACAGGGATGGGGAAGTGCCTGATATGCCAGCTCTTCCTTTTCTGGCCCCCTTTCTGATTATCTTTCTGGACTTCTTCGATTTTGCCCTTTTTAATGATTTTCTGGCTTCTTATTTAATTCTCCAGATATACCTTGTTTTCTTCCTTCCTTCCTTCCTTCCTTCCTTTCTTTCTTTCCTTTCTTTCCTTTCTTTCCTTTCCTTTCTTTTCTTTCTTTCCTTCTTTCTTTCTTCCTTCCTTCCTTCCTTTCTTCCTTTCTTCCTTCCTTTCTTTCTTCCTTTCTTTCTTCCTTCCTTTCTTCCTTCCTTTCTTTCTTTCTTTCTTTCTTTCTTCCTTTCTTTCTTTCTCCCTCCCCTCCCCTCCCCTCCCCTCCCCTCCCTCCCCTCCCCTCCCCTCCCCCTCCCCTCCCCTCCCCTCCCCTCCCCCTCCCCTCCCCCTCCCCTCCCCCTCCCCTCCCCCTCCCCCTCCCCCTCCCCCTCCCCTCCCCTCCCCTCCCCTCCCCTCCCCCTCCCCTCCCCCTCCCCTCCCCCTCCCCTCCCCCTCCCCTCCCCTCCCCCTCCCCCCCTCCCCTCCCCTCCCCCTCCCCTCCCCCTCCCCTCCCCTCCCCCTCCCCTCCCCCTCCCCTCCCCTCCCCCTCCCCCCCTCCCCTCCCCTCCCCCTCCCCTCCCCCTCCCCTCCCCTCCCCCTCCCATCCCCCTCCCCTCCCCCTCCCCTCCCCTCCCCCTCCCCTCCCCCTCCCCTCCCCTCCCCTCTCCTCCCCTCCCCCTCCCCCTGCCCTCCCCCTCCCCCCTTCCCCTCCCCCCTTCCCCTCCCCCCTCCCCCTCCCCTCCCCCTCCCCTCCCCTCCCCCTCCCCCTCCCCTCCCCCCTCCCCCTCCCCCTCCCCTCCCCCTCCCCCTCCCCTCCCCCCTCCCCCTCCCCCTCCCCTCCCCCCCTCCCCCTCCCCTCCCCTCCCCTCCCCCTCCCCCTCCCCTCCCCCCCTCCCCCTCCCCTCCCCTCCCCTCCCCTCCCCCTCCCCTCCCCCTCCCCTCCCCTCCCCTCCCCCTCCCCTCCCCCTCCCCTCCCCTCCCCCTCCCCTCCCCCTCCCCTCCCCTCCCCTCCCCTCCCCCTCCCCTCCCCTCCCCTCCCCTCCCCTCCCCTCCCCTCCCCCTCCCCCTCCCCTCCCCTCCCCTCCCCCTCCCCTCCCCTTCCCCTCCCCTTCCCCTCCCCTTCCCCTCCCCTACCTCCTTTTTACTTTGATCCGGAATACAGATGCAGTAGTCTGGGAAGTAGTCCTGAGCAGTTCCTCTGATTTCCTTCCTTATTGTCACTAAAACTACTGCAAAATACCCTGACCAGTGGCCACCAAGCATCCTGTCATGCAAAGGGTGTGGCAAGACATTGATTAAACTTAGGTTTCCTCATAAAATAAAACCACTGTTTTGGAAGCATTAACAAAATGAGAGACATACTTTATAAAGACAAATTGCGAGAGGATTTGTAGAGTTGTAGCTGGGTGGTTGAGGACTCCAGAGGATATAGTGAGAGATTAGTGTTACAAAGAGGGAACAGGCTTCTGAAGAGTCTGTTACCTTAGGTCTCCAACCGATTTCTTCCCTGGGCTTTAGACCTGGGGATCCGATTGCCTGTTGGATAACTCCACTTTTGGGTGGCCCACAGAAAGCTCAATTTCAGTATGTGTGCAACTGAATTTACCATCTTTTCTTAGAAAACCTATTCCCCCTCCCAACTTTATTATCTCACTGATTGGCACCTCCATCTCTCTAGTTGTTCAAAGCCAGAAACCTGGCAGACACACTTTATTCCCTTTTCCCAAGTCCTCACATAAAGGCATCATGCTCTGTGGATTCTACCTCTTTAATCCAATGTCTGTTTATCCCCACTACTTCTACTCTGGTATATCATCTTTGGATGTCTAGATCATCATCTCTTGCTTATGTTTCTGTAAGGTTGTCTAATTGGTGTCCCTGTAGCCTGATGATCTTTTTAAGCTCTCATCTGATTCTCTTAACACTGTAGCGTAAAACCTTTCAATGCAGCCCTCCCTCAGTATCTATCAGGGATTGGTTCCAGGACCCCCAGCAGATATTGAAGTCCACAGATGCACAAGTTACTTGCAGTCGGCCACGTATCGGCGGGTTCTGCATCCACAGATTCAACCAACCATGGACGGAATATGCAGGGAACCCGCTTATAAGGTGGGCTGAACTGTGGTCTCCATCACCTATTTCTCAGTCTTGAGTCTCCTTCTTCTGCCTCCCCTATACTCTGTGATTTCATTATAAAGTACTGAAATCTTTGAGTTTTTGGAACCATTTATGATTTTGCTCACCTCGAGCTTGGAATATTCTATCTCTGATCTTACTGACTTCTTGTGAGGTCTCAGCTTAAATGCCACTGCTCCAGAAAGCTTACTTAAACCACTAAGTCTGTGTTGTACCCTCCCTGTTTGGCCAAGTAACCTGTACTACAACATAACATTTATTATGTATTAGAATTGTCTTTTTATGTAAGAGCCTGTTTCCCACTTTTGACTGCTCTGTGAGCTCCAAGGCCACGTACATCACCTTTACTCTTACTCCTGGTGCTGTGCCTATTAAAAGTAGATGTCCCGTAACAGGTACTGTTTTAGGTGCTGAAAATAGAGCAGTAAATAAGAGGCTGTTCCAGTTATTAGCTGCTGTGTCATAAGCTACTCCAAACCTTACTAACTTAAGACAACTGTAATATTTATTTACTCATGATTTTATAATTTGTATAGGACATGGTACGGGAGGGGAGGTTTTTCTCTGTTTCACTTGGTGTCCACTCATTGGAGGTCATAGTTTCCGCTTCTAAGATGGCTCACTCACAAGGCTGACAGTTGATGCTGGCTGCTCTCTGGGAGCTAAACTAGGCTGTTGATCACAGTACCTACGTGAGGCCTCTTGATGTGGCCTGGGTGTGACTGGTGGGCTCTGAGAGTGAGCGTCCCAAGAACAAGCGTTCTAAGAGGTAGGAGATAGAAGCAGCTAGCGCTCTTAATGATTAGGCTTAAAACTGATGAGCGTTACTTCTGCTGTATTCTATTGATTAAATAGATAGTCAGCCTAGGTTCAATGGGAGGAGAATTAAACTCCATCTTCTGGTGCAGAAAGTGACAGAAAATTTATGACCATGTATAATCCACCACACAGACCTAAAAAACAAAAAAATAAAACTATAAAAATTATTGGATGAGTTAATTTGTCTATACTTTCATTCTCCCAAGAATCATGATAATATATCGTTAATTTAAAAAAAAGTACAATATAAAGTGAAATTTTAAAAAGTAACTTCAATTCCCAGTCTTTTAAAGCAATAATTATATTTCTTTTTCTGTTATTATTTATATAGTTTCTTAATTTTTAATTGAGCATATAACTCCTTTTTAATTGGTTTTGTATTCTATTTTTATTTTTAAAATAAGTTTATTTGTTTATTTTATTTTTGTCTGCGTGGGGTCTTAGTTGCTGCGCGTGAGCTTTCTTTAGTTGCGGCGAGTGTGGGCTTCTCATTGTGGTGGCTTCTCTTGTTGCGGAGCACTGGCTCTAGGCGTGCAGGCTTCAGTAGTTGTGGCACACGGGCTTAGCTGCTCCGCGGCACGTGGGATCTTCCTGGACCAGGGCTTGAACCCGTGTCCCCTGCCTTGGCAGGCGGATTCCTAACCACTGCGCCACCAGGGAAGCCCTGTGTTCTGTTTTTAAATTTTATCTTTCATAAGTCCTCATGCACTGATGTTATATTTCTAGGTATATTTCTAGAAGTGATATTATCGTATCTAAGGGTATGTATAATTTAGATTTTGATACTTACTACCAAACTGCCTAATAGATAATATTAATTTGTACTGCAGCTTTTAGTGCAGGGTTTAAATTGTATTTTCCCATAATCTGGCTACCAGATGGTATTGTAAATCATTGCTTTTAGTTAAGCTGTTGGCAAAAGTTGATAGGTTGCTTTTATTCTTATTTCTTTGATGCCCTGTTTAAGCCTTTTGTCCATTTTTGGGGGGTGTTTATTTTCTTATTGACCTGCAAGAGCTTTTTGTGGGTTATAGATTTGAGCTCTGGTTATTACATATCTTGTAAATATACTGAATTTGGTTTCTCACTTTTGCTTATACATTTTACAAATTCTTATGAAGAATTATTACATTTTTATGTAGTTCCATATATTAGTCTTTTTCTTTATGATTTTGTTTCTTGGCAGAAACAAGTTTGAACTCAGTTCTCTAATTCTCCCTTATTTGTCATCTTTTTACAACTCTGGTCAATCTTCCAGTAGTTTCAAATGTAGAATTTTTGCACATTATACATATTGCTGGGGCGGGCGGGGGCGAAGATGAGTAGACCAATAAATTCCTTAGCAATTATACAGATGTCTATTTGGGGGATTAATTTCAGAATCTTGTCCATCTCTTAATTGTCTTATAATGGAATTGATATGTTTTGGAATTTGGCAAATTTCTGTCCTAGACAGTACCAGAGAATCAAGGTGAATAAAGACAAATTGTTCCTTGGTGTCAGTGTTACTCTTTCCCACAAAATGAAACTTTCAGTGATTGAAATATAAAAATACAAAACCTTTTAAAATTGAAAACAGGATAATATGGTCAGCTAGGTTGTGTGGACAAAGTTATCAACAATGCCTTGAAAAGAATTAGAAATGCTAGAAAAGTCTTTTTTTTCCTTAAAAGTTAACATGACAAAAAGAAATTACCAGGCCAAAATCTGCATGAAAGTGGGAATTCAGAGAAGTAAGCAGAATGTTAAAACTGCTTTTCCTCTGAGGACATTTGCCATATTCCAGGGAACTTTTACTTTGGTTTTGAAGGCCTCGTAAGGCACAAGGTATAGAAATTAAGGCCTAGATAGGCCCAAGGAGAGGAGTTTAATAGGAAATTCCTTCTCCATAAAACTGAGACTTCAAAGAGCTATGTCTATAGAGTGTGGTTAAATCAAGTTTAAAACCCTTACCATGCTCTTGATCACAGGAGGCTGCAAGAATAGTTGTCTTGGACCTGAAAAAACACCTGTTCCTAAGAAGTTATAACCAGAGGTCTTCCCTTCTCTTGATTTGCAGCTCATATTCAGTGTCACCTGGGTGGTACAAATCTTATCTCAAGTTGTGAATTTAAAGTGGTTCTAGGTGCCTGGGAGAAGCAAATGAAAGTCCTTTCAGGTAGAATACGTTTTTATCTTAGGTCCTAGGAAATTCCCACAAATAATTTTCCAGAGAATTAGCCCACAGTAAAAGATAACCAATCACACAAGGAAACAAGGCACCATGAGTGAGAAGCAGCAGAAACAATTGACAGAAGTAGGTCCTCAGAAACTTCAGGTTTGGGAATGATCAGACAGCGATTAAAAAACAACTGTTTATTATGTTTACATAAAGGTGGAAAATATCTGCAGGGAATGAGAAATTTAGCAGATTTGCAAAAGACCTGAACAAAACTTCTAGAAATAAAAAATAATAATTATAATGAAAAACTCAGTGAGTATGGTTAATGGTAGATTAAATACAACTAAAGAGAATTAATGAATTGGACATAGGAGAGAACAAATTATTCAGAATGTAGCACAGAAAGACAAGGAAATGGGTAAAAAGAAAGGGATTAAGATTTATAGAACACAGAATGAGAAGGTTTAACTGTATTTCAACAGTTTTCTAATTGTAGAAGGGAGAAATAATGGGAAAGGGGGCATTGTTTGAAGATATAATAGCTGAGGATTTTCCAGGACTGATGAAAAACACGAGTTCACAAATTGAGTAAGTTCAGAGAAATACAAGCAGAATAGCTAAAAAGAAGTATACATCTAGACACATCATATTGATATGGAGAGCACCAGCAATGAAGAGAGCATCTTAAAAGTTGGCAGCAATCAAAAGACAGACTACCTTTAAGCTAGCTGTGGCAGTTATGCTGACAGCTCAGGAGCAGAAATGGAAGTCAGAAAACAGTGGGATGATATCTCAGTGTGCTGGGATAAAATTGCCAGCTTAGTACTCTATGCCCATTAAAAATACATTTCAAGAGTAAGGGTGAACTAATGACATTGTCAGACAGAATTTTGAAATATTATTCTCTGATAGTAAAGAAAACATATGGATAGATATAATTTCTGATTGATTCCGGTATTTAGAATGAAGGATTCTAATAGAACTAAGCAATTCTGAGCTCCACATAGTTATTTTATTCTTAGAAAATTGTTGTGTTTATACTTAATAAGCAGAGATACTGTTTGGCAATATTTTTACCAATATAATACTCCAACTTTTGGATCTCTTCTCTGTTCAGAATCTTCAGTGTTGTTGTAGGAAACCTTTTGCGGTGATTAATGCATACCTTTAAGTCTTGCTGAATCAATAATGGAACTTTTAATATTCATATTTTTTTGAAATGTTTTAAAAATTTTATTTTATTTTTGGCTGCATTGGGTCTTTGTTGCTGAAGTTAAGACAAGAGAATCTGGAGAAAATTGTGTCTTGGATTTGCAAAAATAATTCCTGGAAATGACTTTATTTTCTTCTCCCAGTCCTAAATTCAAATTTCTGAAAAAAAATAGTGGGAGATGTTTTTTTAACCCATGAATAAGATTAGTATAAATGAGAATCTAGAATTTATGGGAAGAACAAATAGACCTTAAAGTTAGTCAGATGGACCTACGTTAGAATCTGGCTCCACCATTTAGTAATTCACTCTTGGTCGTGTGACTTAACTCTTCTGACACTTAGTTTTCTTATCTGTAAAATGGGGGTAAGACTGCCTTGCGGGTATATCCTGGGGAATAGAGGAGCAGTGTTTGTAAAAAGCCCTGAGTACAGTCCATGGATCTTAGTGGGTTCCCAACTCATTGTTACTGCTGAGTGACGGAACAGTGAATTGAATCTGGCAAGGAATTTGAAATTGTTTGTTGTACAAATGACATAAAAAAGTTGATCATACTTTTCATGTTGAAGAGTCATGGACACTGAAAGTAATGAGAAACTTTCTTTGCAGTTAAGAAATTGTCAGAGTGTGACAATTTCACCTGTTCAGTTGGTGGTTAATTTTGCCTCACATCAGGTTAGGCAGCTTTCCCTTCTTCATGGCAGGTAAGAAGGAAAGATCAAGTCAGTGACTTGCTTTATAAAGGTAAAAAGATTTCCAGCCACAACACACACACACACACACACACACACATTTCAGTCTCCCAAGGTCAGAGTTCATGGTGACAGTTAATTTATGGCAAACCTGAATATTTTAGGAATTCAGTCTGAAAACTGGTTATGAAGTATGTGGTTAAAACTTTATGCTTTAGTTTTCAGAAGTTAAATAAATTCATTAGCCTCTGATAATTTAGAATAAGAGCTATCAGAGCACTCTATTGCTATTTGAATTGAGAAATCTAACTTCTATAAAATATTTAGATCTAGATTTTCCTTTCTCTGCTTCTTTTTGTTTATAGTCAAGACATGAAATAGAATCTTTTAAATGTGGAATTACTTGTACACCTTGCAAGTTATTTTCTAGTTTTTTCTTTATTCAGTTTTCCCTCATTGAGTAGTGGTAACTATGTAGAATGTATTAGCTGACTGCATTTTTAATCCATACTTATTATAGCAAAATTATGAAAATTTATAATGAAGACAATTCAGAAGTTTTTATTTTTGGAACTTGACATCATTTTAGAATGTTGGTTATAGTGATATGTTATATTTGTAGCTTTTGAGTTTATTCAGGTTACAGAGACAAAGACTAAAAACAAATCAGGCATTTCTTGTCTTTCACGAAGTTCTGGGATTTCCAGTCAAATACTTTGAAAATAAATTGGGTAAAGATAGTGACACAACTTTATCCAAATATACACATATGCTTCCTATTAAACATCCTAAATGTTTTAATTTTCTTGATTTACTTTGGACACTCAAGTGATGCAGAAATTGAGCAGCAGCAAATTGTTGTGCAGTTAGATCATGTTGGATTGGTATTTGTGCAGTGCTGCTTTTGATCTTGGAGGTAATTCCTTATGATCAGAAACTTTAAGATTATACTTTCTAAACTGATATATTTTACATTAGTAAAAATATAGAGGATTACAAAAGACACTGTATGAAACTGCTGAAGACATTTTTTTCTTCTTGTTTACATCTGACTTTGTATTTCATATTTTGAGCTTTGGTTGTTTATAGTCCACAGGCTGGTAATTTCTTCTTAACTAGTGGTTGTATGCTGTGAGAAATTATAGGTTAAATTCGAATGAGCCCCTGTTTTGTCTTTTATCTCTTCCAATCTCTTATATTTTGAAAATGAGTGTTATTTCATGATATCAAACTCTATGTGAATCAAAGTCATTCCTCATAGGAATAACAATTACTAGTATAGTCTGTAAGTTAGAGTTTATTCATGTATCTCTTTAGTACTCTAGTTTGACTTTTTCACAGCACCAAAGAGATTTTTAGGTACAATCATATCTTCACTTTCTACAACACTATTAAGATAGGTTAAACACAAGCAGTCCAGTTTTAAGTTCATCTAGTAGTCCGTTTTTAAAAAGAGCACCAGATAAATAGGGTTTTCTATTTACTAATGATTGCTTATAAAAAATAAATAATGCTATTAGGTTTTACTAGGTTACTTTTGTGGTGTTTTGCTGAGAAAACATTCCACTTATGATATACTGAGTAACATTCTAGATTCTTTGTGGAAAACTGTGGTCTCTCCTTGATAGCTTAGCAATATGGGTGGCTACTATAGAATTCTGTAGAAAGCTTTCAGTTGAAACATTGTAGTAGTTTTGGTCTTGAATATTAATTATCTTTTATGAAATAGTTATGCAAGAAATTATTCAGAAATCATTGCTGTCTTGAGAAGATCAATGAAATTTGGTGAAAACAATTATTTTTCATGGTTAATTAGATTTATAAAACTTCTATATTCAGTGATACCGAGGGTTTATTAATATTGTTAGTTGTGATGACATTGTGGTTGTGTAAAAAAAAAGTCTGGTTTTTGTATTTTTTAAGTAAGTTGAGGTAAAATGATAGGAAGCTAGGGACAAGTGAATAAATGTAACTAAATTAGCTAATTTTTTGAGTCTGGGTCATGTGTGTATAGGGATTCATTGTTTTCACATCTTTTGTATATGTTTATGAAGTGTTATTATAAAAATCAATTATAGGTTACCAGGGGCCAGGGAGGGGTAATAGGGAATTATTGTTTTAATTGGTATAGAGTATCTGTTTGGGATGGTGAAAAAGTTCTGAAAATGAATTGTGATGGTGGCAGAACATTGTGAAGGTACTCAGTGCTACTGAATTTTACAATTAAAAATGGTTACAAATGGTAAATTTTAATTTTTATTAAAATTATTATATTTCACCATAAGAATTAAAGTACAGTCATACAAATAATCCCAGGAACCATCATACTTTAGAGAAAACCTTTGGGGGCATGTGATACCTTTTCTTTTCCCCTTCCTTTTCTTTTTCTCGTGAACTTTTTCCTCCTTCATTATGGAGAGGAAGAGGAAGGAAAAGCACTTATGTCACGTTGGCACTTCCTTAATGGGGTTAGGTTCTAGAGTGGTGTTCTAATTGCATGTTAGTGGTTTGTGAGGTCCGTTTAGTGGGTTGCTTCCAGCATTTAAAAAACTTAGGAAATATGCAGTGCATTGTGCACAGTGAGTGTAAATGTGGTTATCAGTACCTGTACGTTTTTGTTGTTTTATATTATGTATATGTGTACTGAGTTGTGATGTGAAATGTATTCCTTCAATGCAGCAGGCATTTAAAAAAGAGGAATAAGGGGCTTCCCTGGTGGCGCAGTGGTTGAGAGTCTGCCTGCCGATGCAGGGGACACGGGTTTGTGCCCTGGTCCGGGAAGATCCCACATGCTGCAGAGCAGCTGGGCCCGTGAGCCATGGCCGCTGAGCCTGCGTGTCCGGAGCCTGTGCTCCGCAACGGGAGAGGCCACAACAGTGAGAGGCCTGCGTACCACAAAAAAAAAAAAAAAAAAAAAAAAAAAAAAGAGGAATAGTATGGAGGACGTTGGGGACCACATAGCGACTAGAGAGGAGATGTCAGAATCTGCACAAAGGGCCTGGGATAATAACTCAGATTTCACTGAGTTTTCAGACATTCATCAGACCACTAGGAGGAATAATTAACCAAGATCTGACAAGGCTATTCTATCAGCATATAATGCTAAGTCGTTTACAAAGCCAAGGGTGTAGGTTGGATGGTGGCTCAGAGATGCTGATCTCATTTTAGCGTTTTTGTATCAGTGAGAAATGTTTATTAATTGGTAATTACAAACTTTTTGAGGTAGGTCCTTGTAATCTGTTTATTTGCAGAACTTGCACATTGCAGATGCTCACAAGCTCTCTTTATATTTATTCAAGAAGTATTATTTATATTAAAAATGTGTGAAAGTTTGATGATGTTCCAGAGAAAGCAAGGGGGAATCAGACACTAGAGCCAGACCAGACTGAACTCAAATTTTGCTTCTCCTGTTTGCTGCAACAATTATGGAACTGTTTTGGGTTTCCATTTCCTCACTGTGATAGTGCCTGATGGGGTTTTAGGTAAAATGAGATGATTTACATAAAACGCCTGGCAGTGTGCATAGTTGCTCAGGAAATGCTTATTGTTTTTAACGTCAGACCCCTCTTTCTTTACAGATCTCATTCTTCTAAAGTCTGCAACCTTAAGTTGATCTTTGCTTTAGTTTGGGGATTGTTGTGTAATACTGTTTTTCTGTGGAGATAAAGAACAAACTAATTCAGTGATTAAGAAATATTGTTTATTAACAAAATAAAAACAAATAATGTTCTCTCTGCTCTAAAGTGTTTCATTTCCTGAAATATTTTCTGAATGGTGAGTTAGACTGGCTGTATTTAAGGAATTTCACTTAACGATTACATGAAAGGGGACTCATGAAGTCCTGTAATAATCCGTTGTTAACACTGAACTGATTCCAAGTTGTGCCCTTATTCTTTATGTTTAAGCAATTCTTTCAACTTTAACATTTTATGATCTTTAAAAAAATTATGTAATAATATTAATGGTTAAAGGTATATCTTTTAACTGGGTTTGTCTTGAAAAAGGACTGAATTTTGTGGATTTGAATATGTCACTGACAGGAGGTCTTTAACATTTCTTTCCTTCCGAACAGATGTCTTGGCCTGCAGTGACTCCAACTCCCATAATCCTTCCAGTTTTCCCCTTTGCTAAATAAGTTTTTAAAAAGTGACATTTTTATTATGAGTGATTGACTTAATTCAGGCAAACATTGCAGCTAAGGAAAGACTTCATTCCAGTGAGGAACACTTTGGTATGAAGAAAATGCTAGATTCTTTATTTTTACTTTTAGGAATTTAGTGCATGGTTCCCTTTCTTTTCCTCGCACGCCCCTGTAACTGTATTCAGAATAATATTTTTATGTAATAAGCTTTCTTCAAGATTAAAAGTTTTTATGCTCTGGCATGCTGAGGTGTTACATTGTTTGATACAAGTGTTTAAATGACATTTAAAAACAGAATCAGTCAGAAGCCATCCAGGAAATAGTAAGCACAGTGGGTCTTTCAAGAGGAAAGTTAATCCAGGAACTGGATGCAGGGGTAATTGCTGTGAAGCCAAAAGGGTCTGTGAAACGAAACAGGTATTAACAACTCCTGGAAGCCTCTGTGATCCCATTAAGGCTGGAGGAAGATGAGAAAAGCTGGTGTTATGGGAGTACAGAAGCCAGGGCTGTGTGGGAGGGCTAGCGCCATGGCTGGGACTACGTGGTGGGACCTGGGGCCGCAGAGGGCAGAGCTGTCTGGAGGGGACTGGGGTTATGGGAGACAAAGCTTCTGCCGAGGATGTGTCGGGAGAAATTCTCCGGCTTCTCCGTCTTCTGCCTTCTATTACCCATCAGTGCCTCTCCACTGGCCAAATCTTCCCAGAAGCCAGAGGGCAAGGTTGCTCTGGAAATGCAGTTGCCTATGACACAGAGCAGCACAGGGTAAGTCTGGGGAATGTATCTGAAAGCATTTAGTTGACTAGCTCAAATACTGTGTGTGTTGCTAGTGTACGGTATTCATCAATACACCTGTGCACCTGAGCGTTGGCTATTAAGACTTTGCTAAAAACAAACAAAAAACCCCCAAACAAAACAAAACTAAAACTAACCAAAACCCTCTCATTTTTTTTTTTTAGAAATGGAAAGAAATAATTCCTTAAAACCCAAATATTAAGATAAGCATTTTGGTTCAGTTGAAGCATTTACTGAGTGGCACTATGTTAAATGTTAAGTAAATGAGCTATTAAGTTGAAACCACTTAGTTCTTGGTTTCGTGGCACAGTCTACTGGAAGAGACTTTTTTTAAAGGATAATTTTCATTTTAAAATTTCAGTAGAATATGTGGTGAGTTAGATATGGGGACATGTTTTCGTAGGAACTCGGGGGAGGAGCTGTTAACCCAGTCCTGTGGCTTATGGACCGCTTTCAGGAGTTGGGAAACTTTGAGGTGAGCTCTTAAAGGATTGTTCAGAATTCATAGAGAGAGATGGAAGGGACGCTGCTGGGAGAAGGTTGAGCAAAGGCTCAAGAGCCTGAAAGCTTAAAGCACGTGTGAGAAATTTCAATCACTGTTGCTGAGCATTGGGTCGGGCTCATAAAGTGGGCCTGGGGAGCCAGGGGGAGAACAGGTTATTTTTATTCTCAAGCTGATAGGGAGCTATTGAAGGTGGAGTGGAGCAGCCTTAAGAACTTTATTTTTCCCTAAGTGTGGAAGATGAGTTCAGGAGGGTGCTGTGTAGTGGGAGGCACCTGTTAAGAGGATGCTACACTGGTCCAGGCAATAGAGGAGGGATAGACATAAACTCTCCAAGTTGTCTTTATGTCTTAGAGCCATTCATTTCATCTAAGTGCCTCCTACTGCCCCGCTTCTCAATCCGTGTCCCACTTGGATATACCCTTCTTTTATGTTATTTGAAAATTCAAAATAAGTAACATAATTTTAGAACAAAGAAATGGACAAAATGCTGTTTTACTTTCAAATTGCACATGCTTCCCTGGATATTCTTGTGACTTGTTTTTCTTGAGACTCCTGGGGCTACAAACAGGAGTAAGTCACAGACCCTGCTGTCTGGAAGCAGACATGGGAACCACCCACTGATGGTGACCTAGGATGCTCTGGAGGGCCGTCAGGGAACCTTGATCTCCTGGAGCCAGGCAGTAATTTCCTGTAGAAATTCCCTTGAGAACAATTTCCTGTATTCCCTGATGTAGCTTCTGATATTGAAGAGTGACAGATTTGCAGCGTGACATTTAATTTTAGTAAATGTGTCTTTTAAAATACCAAAATCCTGCGTTTGAATAAGATCCACTTTACACATTGATTTTAATGTATATTCTGTAATTTATTCTGATAATAAATGTGAGATAGGTGTTATTAGTGCTATTTCTTTTCTTTCTTTACACACTCCAGTCTGTTGTTTTGCTCAAACTTCAGTGGGATTTCTACTGTATCATAGATGAGCAGCATGGAAATTTTGTCTTCAGGAAGCCTATAATCTAATAGGGGTCGACAGACACTGTCATAGTACAAAGCCTAAGAAATAAGTAAAATAGAAATACAAACACTGTATTGTGGGAATTTAGAGGAAGAAGATATTTACTGTATTTTACTGTTTCTAGGCTTATATTTTTTCCCCATTTTAACATTCCTAAAATTGGCAGATGTCGTTTTTTTTTAATTGATCATTTTACTTTTTCCTTTTCAATTTGAATGCATTTTATTTCTTTTTCTTGCCTAATTGCTCTGTCTAGAAAATCCAATGCTGTGTTGAATATAGGTAGTCAAAGTGGGCATACTTGCCTTGTTCCTGATCTTAGAGGAAAGGCTTTCAGCTTTTCACCCTTAGGTATGATGATAGCTGTGGGCTTGTCATATATGGCTTTTATCATGTTGAGTTATGTTCCCTCTATACCCATTTTGTTGAGAGTTTTTTTTTTTTTTTGGTGGTTTTGTGTTTCAGTAATCTCTTTTTTTCTTTAATTTTTGAATTTTATTTTTTTATACAGCAAGTTCTTATTAGTCATCAATTTTATACACATCAGTGTATACATGTCAATCCCAATCATCCAATTCATCACCCCCCCCACCCCCACCCCCCCGTGGCTTCCCCCCTTGGTGTCCATACGTTTGTTCTCTACATCTGTGTCTCAACTTCTGCCCTGCAAACTAGTTCATCTGTACCATTTTTCTAGGTTCAACATATATGCGTTAATATACGATATTTGTTTTTCTCTTTCTGACTTACTTCACTCTGTATGACAGTCTCTAAATCCATCCACGTCTCAACAGATGACCCAATTTCATTCCTTTTTATGGCTGAGTAATATTCCATTGTATATACGTACAACATCTTCTTTATCCATTCGTCTGTCAATGGGCATTTAGGTTGCTTCCGTAACCTGGCTATTGTAAATAGTGCTGCAATGAACATTGGGGTCTTTTTGAATTATGGTTGTCTCTGGGTATAGGTCCATTAGTGGGATTGCTGGATCATATGGTAATTCTATTTTTAGTTTTTTAAGGAACCTCCATACTGTTCTCCATAGTGGCTGTATCAATTTACATTCCCACCAGCAGTGCAAGAGGGTTCCCTTTTCTCCATACCCTCTCCAGCACTTGTTATTTGTAGATTTTCTGATGATGCCCATTCTAACTGGTGTGAGGTGATACCTCATTGTAGTTTTGATTTGCATTTCTCTAATGATTAGTGATGTTGAGCAGCTTTTCATGTGCTTCTTGGCCATCTGTATGTCTTCTTTGGAGAAATGTCTATTTAGGTCTTCTGCCCATTTCTGGATTGGGTTGTTTGTTTTTTTAACATTGAGCTGCATGAGCTGTTTATATATTTTGGAGATTAATCCTTTGTCCATTGATTCGTTTGCAAATATTTTCTCCAATTCTGAGGGTTGTCTTTTCGTCTTCTTTATGGTTTCCTTTGTTGTGCAAAAGCTTTTAAGTTTCATTAGGTCCCATTTGTTTATTTTTGTTTTTATTTCCATTACTCTAGGAGGTGGATCAAAAAAGATCTTGCTGTGATTTATGTCAAAGAGTGTTCTTCCTATGTTTTCCTCTAACAGTTTTATAGTGTCCACTCTTACATTTTGGTCTCTAATCCATTTTGAGTTTATTTTTGTGTATGGCGTTAGGGAGTGTTCTAATTTCATTCTTTTACATGTAGCTGTCCAGTTTTCCCAGCACCACTTATTGAAGAGACTGTCTTTTCTCCATTGTATATCCTTGCCTCCTTTGTCATAGATTAGTTGACCATAGGTGCGTGGGTTTATCTCTGGGCTTTCTATCTTGTTCCATTGATCTTTGTTTCTGTTTTTGTGCCAGTACCATATTGTCTTGATTACTGTAGATTTGTAGTATAGTCTGAAGTCAGGGAGTCTGATTCCTCCAGCTCCGTTTTTTTTCCCTCAAGACTGCTTTGGCTATTCGGGGTCTTTTATGTCTCCATACAAACTTCAAGATGTTTTGTTCTAGTTCTGTAAAAAATGCCATTGATAATTTGACAGGGATTGCACTGAATCTGTAAACTCCTTTGGGTAGTATAGTCATTTTCACAATATTGATTCTTCCAATCCAAGAACATGGTATATCTCTCCACCTATAGTTGATAGATACCAACTATCATCTTTAATTTCTTTCATCAGTGTCTTACAGTTTTCTGAATACAGGTTTTTGTCTCTCTAGGTAGGTTTATTCCTAGGTATTTTATTCTTCTGTTGCAATGGTAAATGGGAGTGTTTCTTTAATTTCTCTTTCAGATTTTTCATCATTAGTGTATAGGAATGCAAGAGATTTCTTGCATTCATTTTGTATCCTGCAACTTTAACAAATTCATTGATTAGCTCTAGTGGTTTCTGGTGGCATCTTCAGGATTCTCTATGTATAGTATCATGTCATCAGCAAACAGTGACAGTTTCACTTCTTCTTTTCCAATTTGTATTCCTTTTATTTCTTTTTCTTCTCTGACTGCCGTGGCTAGGACTTCCAAAACTGTGTTGAATAATAGTGGTGAAAGTGGACATCCTTGTCGTGTTCCTTATCTTAGAGGAAATGCTTTCAGTTTTTCACCATTGAGAATGATGTTTGCTGTAGCTTTGTCGTATATGGCCTTTATTATGTTGAGGTAGGTTCCCTCTATGCCCACTTCCTGGAGAGTTTTTATCATAAATGGGTGTTGAATTTTGTCAAAAGCTTTTTCTGCATTTATTGAGATGATCATATGGTTTTTATTCTTCAATTTGTTAATATGGTGTATCACATTGATTGATTTGCGTATATTGAAGAGTCCTTGCATCCCTGGGAAAATCCCACTTGATCATGGTGTATGATCCTTTTAATGTGTTGTTGGATTCTGTTTGCTAGTATTTTGTTGAGGACTTTTGCATCTATATTCATTAGTGATATTGGTCTGTAATTTTCTTTTTTTGTAGTATCTTTGTCTGGTTTTGGTATCAGGGTGATGGTGGCCTCATAGAATGAGTTTGGGAGTGTTCCTTCCTCTGCAATTGTTTGGAAGAGTTTGAGAAGGATGGGTGTTAGCTCTTCTCTAAATGTTTGATAGAATTTGCCTGTGAAGCCATCTGGTCCTGGACTTTTGTTTGTTGGAAGATTTTTAATCACAGTTTCAATTTCATTACTTGTGGTTGGTCTGTTCATATTTTCTGTTTCTTCTTGGTTCAGTCTTGGAAGGTTATACCTTTCTAAAAATTTGTCAGTTTCTTCCAGGTTGTCCATTTTATTGGCATAGAGTTGCTTGTAGTAGTCTCTTAGGATGCTTTGGATTTCTGCGGTGTCTGTTGTAACTTCTCCTTTTGCATTTCTAATTTTATTGATTTGAGTCCTCTCCCTCTTTTTCTTGATGAGTCTGGCTAATGGTTTATCAATTTTGTTTATCTTCTCAAAGAACCAGCTTTTAGTTTTATTGATCTTTGCTATTCTTTTCTTTGTTTCTATGTCATTTACTTCTGCTCTGATCTTTATATTTCTTTACTTCTGCCAACCTTGGGTTTTGTTTGTTCTTTTTTCTCTAGTTTCTTTAGGTGTAAAGTTAGATTGTTTATTTGAGATTTTTCTTGTTTCTTGAGGTAGGCTTGTATAGCTATAAACTTCCCTCTTAGAACTGCTTTTGCTGCATCCCATAGGTTTTGGATGGTCGTGTTTTCATTGTCATTTGTCTGTAGGTATTTTTTGATTTCCTCTTTGGTTTCTTCAGTGATCTCTTGGTTAGTAATGTGTTGTTTAGCCTCCATGTGTTTGTGTTTTTTATGTTTTTTTCCCTGTAATTCATTTCTAATCTCATAGTGTTGTGGTCAGAAAAGATGCTTGATATGATTTCAATTTTCTTAAATTTACTGAGGCTTGATTTGTGATCCGAGATGTGATCTATCCTGGAGAATATTCTGTGCACACTTGAGAAGAAAGTGTAATCTGCTGGTTTTGGATGGAATGTCCTATAAATATCAATTAAATTTATCTGGCCTATTGTGTCATTTAAAGCGTCTCTTTCCGTATTTATTTTCATTTTGGGTGATCTGTCCATTGATGTAAGTGAGGTGTTAAAGTCCCCCACTATTATTGTGGTACTGTCAATTTCCTCTTTTATAGCTGTTAGCAGTTGCCTTGTATATTGAGGTGCTCCTGTGTTGGGTGCATATATATTTATAATTGTTATATCTTCTTGGATTGATCCCTTGATCATTATGTAGTATCCTTCCTTGTCTCTTGTAACATTCTTTATTTTAAAGTCTATTTTATCTGGTATGAGTATTGCTATTCCAGCTTTCTTTTGATTTCCATTTGCATGGAATATCTTTTTTCCATCCCCTCACCTTCAGTCTGTACGTGTCCCTAGGTCTGATGTGGGTCTCTTGTAGACAGCGTATATATGGGTCTTGTTTTGGTATCCATTCAACAAGCCTGTGTCTTTTGGTTGGACCATTTAATCCATTCACGTTCAAGGTAATTATCGATATGTATGTTCCTATGACCATTTCTTAATTGTTTTGGGTTTGTTTTTGTAGGTCCTTTTCTTCTCTTGTGTTTCCTACTTAGAGAAGTTCCTTTAGCACTTTTTGTAGAGCTGGTTTGGTGCTGAATTCTCTTAGCTTTTGCTTGTCTATAAAGCTTTTGATGTCTCCATCGAATCTGAATGAGATCCTTGCCAGGTAGAGTAATCTTGGTTGTAGTTTCTTCCCTTTCATCACTTTAAGTATATCATGCCACTCCCTTCTGGCTTGTAGAGTTTCTCCTGAGAAATCAGCTGTTAACCTTATGGGAGTTCCCTTGTATATTATTTGTCATTTTTCCCTTGCTGCTTTCAGTGATTTTTCTTTGTCTTTAATTTTTGCCAATTTCATTACTATGTGTCTCTGTGTGTTTGTCCTTGGGTTTATCCTGTATGGGACTCACTGCACTTCCTGGACTTGGGTGGCTATGTTCCATGTTAGGGAAGTTTTTGACTTTAATCTCTTCAAATATTTTCTGCGGTCCTTTCTCTCTCTTCTCTGTCTGGGACCCCTGTAATGCGAATTTTGTTGCATTTAATGTTGTCCCAGGGGTCTCTTAGGGTGTCTTCATTTCTTTTCATTCTTTTTTCTTTAGTCTGTTCCACAGCAGTGAATTCCACTATTCTGTCTTCTAGGTTACTTATCCGTTCTTCTGCCTCAGTTATTCTGCTATTGATTCCTTCTAGTGTAATTTTCATTTCAGTTATAGTATTCTTCATCTCTGTTTGTTTCTTCTTTAATTCTTGTAGGCCTTTGTTAAACATTTATTGCATCTTCTCGATCTTTGCCTCCATTCTTTTTCCGAGGTCCTGGATCATCTTCACTACCATTATTCTGAATTCTTTTTCTGGAAGGTTGCTTGTCTCCACTTCATTTAGTTGTTTTTCTGGGGTTTTATCTTCTTCCTTCATGTGGTACATAGCTCTCTGCCTTTTCATCTTGTCTGTCTTTCTGTGAATGTGGTTTTTGTTCCAAAGGCTGCAGGATTTTAGTTCTTCTTGCTTCTGCTGTCTGCCCTCTGGTGGATGAGGCTGTCTAAGAGGCTTGTGCAAGTTTCCTGTTGGGAGGGACTGGTGGTGGGTAGAGCTGACTGTTGCTCTGGCACATGTCTTTTTGGTGGTATCTTAGACTTGACGAAAAGTATACTTGGAAAGAAAAAGAAATATGAAGAAGATTTTTGCTTTTATGAAAAAAGGAGAACAGTGAAAATAGCAGCCAGCCTTGGTTTTGCAGTGAACTGTCACAGAATTAGTGCACTCTGAGCAGCGGGAATCGCCCCACCAAGCTCTTTCCTTGCTTGGAACCACACTCAGCATCAAGCCGCCATAGCTTTGAACTCTGAGCATCTGTGCTTTATCTTGATTTATTTTCTGCATCTGTTAGCAAGATGTGTCCTGAGGTAATTGCTTTTTTGCTTTTTGCCATTTCAGCTTATGAAAGCTTTCATGGGGGTGGTCTGCTTGTGGATAATGGAGGAAATCTGTAGCTTTCTTAATTTATTTTTTTGGGTCATTCATTGCAGGTATGTAGGAACACAACTGATTTTTGTGTGTGTTGATGTTATACCCTGCAACTTTGCTGAAATTGTTTATTACCTTTAGTGGCTTTCTTGTGGATTTTTTTAGATTTAAAAAATATGTATAGGATCATTTCTTTTGAGAGTAGAGATAGTTTTACTTCTTTCTTTCCAAATTGGATGCCTTTTATTTATTATTTTCTCGTCTGATTGCTCTGGCTAGAACTTCCAGTACATTGCTGAATTTCAGTGGTAAAAATGAGCATCCTAGTCCTTTTCCTGATCTTAGAGGAAAGGAATTGTCTTTCCTATGGAATATGCTGTTAGCTGTGGATTTATTTGAAGATGCCCTGTACCATGTTGAGGAAGATCCCTTCAACTTCTAGTTTTCTAAGTGTTTTTATCATGAAAGGGTGGTCTGGATGCTGTTAAATGCATTTTCTGCATCACTTGATATGATTGTGTTTCCCCCCATTCCCATTCTGTTAATGTGTATTACATCAACTGATTTGCAAGCGTTGAATCATACTTGAATTCTTGGGGTAAATCCCACTTGGTCTTAGTGTATAATCCTTTTAATATGCTGTTGAATTGAGTTTGCTAGAACTTTGTTGAGGATTTCGCATTTATATTCACAGAGGGTATTGGGCTTTAGTTTCTTTTCATGTGATGCTTTTGTCCTTATCAGGGTAATGTTGGCTTCATAGAATGAGTTTTGAAGTATTCCCTCCTCTTTAATTTTTTTGGAAGAGTTTGTAAAGAATTGATGTTAATTCTTTAAATGTTTGGTGTAATTCTAGACTTTTCTTTGTTGGGAAGTTTTTGATTACTGATTCTACCTCTTTGGTAGTCCAGGTCATTGAAAATTTTCTAGTTCTTCTTGAGTTAGTTTAGGTAAATTGTGTGTTTCTTGGAATCTGTCCATTCATCGAAGTTATCTCATTTGTTGGCCTATTATTGTTCACAGTATTTTCTTATAATCCTTTTTTTTCTCTAAGGTCTGTAGTAATGTTTCCAGTTTCATTTATGATTTTAGTTATTTGTCTCTCTCTTTTTGTTCTTTTTTCTAGCTAAAGGTTTATCAATTTTATTCGTCTTTATCAGTTTTATTGCTGAAGTTGTTTAAACAACAACTTCTGGTTTTGTTGATTTTCTGTTATTTTAAAAATTTTATTTGTCTCTGATCTTTATTATTTCCTTCTTTCTGATAGTTTTGGGTTTAGTTTGCCTTTCTCAGTCCTCAAGGTATAAAGTTAGGTTATTGATTTGAGATCTTTCTTCTTTTTAATGTAGGTTATTTACAGCTGTAAATATCCATCTGAGCAGTACCTTCACTGCATCCTGTAAGTTCTGGTATGTTGTATGTTGTGTTTTTGTTATCATCTTTAATTTGTGATTTATCTTGTGATTTCTTCTTTTATCAATTGGTTGTTTAAGACTGTATTAATTTCCACATATTTATGGAATTTCCTTCTGTTACTGAGGTCTAGCTTTATTCCATTGTAGACAGAAAGGATATTTGTGTGATTTCAGTCATTTTAAATTATTGAGACTTATTTTGGAGCGTAACAAGTGGTCTTCCCTGGAGAATGTTCTGTGAGGCCCTGAGATGAATGTGTATTCTGCCGTTCTGTGGAGGGTTCTATACATGCTTGTTAAGTCCAGTTGGTATGTAGTGTTGCTCATATCCCGTTTTCTTATTGATTTTCTTTCTAGATGTTTTATCCTTTATTGAAAGTAGGTGATTGAAGTCTCCAACTATTATTATAGAACTTCAATTCTTTTGAATGTTCTCCATTTACATTTAAAGTAATCACTGATGAAGAAGCACTTACTTCTGCCATTTGTTATTTGTTTTCTATATTTCATATCTTTTTTGCCCCTCATTTTTTCCATTACTGTCTTTTTTTGTGTGTTTAATTGATTTTTGGAGTGAACTGTTTTGATTCTCATCTCATTTCCTGTATTTTTGGTTGTTTTCTTTGTGGTTATCATGAGGATGACTGTTATCCTAAATTTATAACAATCTAGTTCAGATTGATGCCAACTTAACTGCAATAGCATACAAACTGTGCTTCTGTTTCCCCACCTTTTGTGTTGTTTTTGTCAGAAATTATATCTTTATACATTGTATGCCAGTAACATAAATTTATAAGTTTTAAAATGTATTGGTCTTTTAAATCGTGTAGGAAATAAAAAGTGAGGTTACATATCAACAATGCTATGATAGTTGTTTCTACATTTGCCCATGTGTTAACCTTCACTGAAGATCTTTATTTCTTCATATGGCTTTGAGTTACTTTCTAGTGTTTTTTCATTTAGACTTAAGGACTTCCTTTAGCTTTACTTATAGGACAGATCTGGTAGTAATGAAGTCTGTTAGCTTTTGTTTATCTGGGAGTGTCTTTATTTCTTCCCTTTTGTTTTTTAGGACAGTTTTGCCAGATAAAAAATTCTTGGCTGACAGTTGTGTTAGGCAGGGTTCTCCTGAGAAACAGAACCAACAGGGTGTATGCATGTGTATGTGTGTGTGTGTTTAAATAATAAACATATATATTTAGAAAGAGATTTATTATAAGGAATTGGGTCATGCAGTTAATGGAGGTTGAGAAGTCCCCAGATCTATAGTTAGTAAGCTGGAGATGGAAGAGAGTCAATAATGTAGTTCCAGTCTGAGTCTGAAGGCCTGAGAACCAGGAGAACCGGTCATCTAAGTTGCAGTTGTGAAAGCTGGCAAGTTTGAGGTCTAAGAAGAGCCATCATTTAAGTTTGAGTCCAAAGACAGGAAAAAATTGAAGTCCCAGCTCAGAGCAATCAGGCAGGAGGAGTTCCTTCTCACTTAGCCTTTTTGCCCCATTTAGGTCTTTAGTTGACTGGATGAGGCCTACCCACATTTATGGAGGGAGTCTGTTTTACTCAGGCAACCAATTCAAATATTAACCTCAGCCAGAAAACCCAGAACAATGTTTGACCAAATGTCTGGGCACCCTAGAGCCCAGTCAAGTTGACACATAAAATGAACCATTACAAGTTTGTTTCTTCTCCTTCCTCCATCCCTCCCCTCCCTCCCCTCCCTCCATCCCTCCCTCCCTTCCTTCCCTCCCTCCTTCCCTCCCTCCCTCCCTTCCTTCTTTTATTGAAGAATAGCTGATATACAATGTTATGTTAATTTCTGCTGTACAGCAAAGTGATTCAGTTATACATATATACATTCTTTTCTTAAAATATTCTTTTCCATTATGGTTTATCACAGGATATTGAATAAGTTCCCTGTGCTATACAGTAGGACCTTGTTGTTTATCCAGTCTGTATTTAATTATATTTGCTAACCCTGGTTTTTCTTTCAGTACTTCAACATCTCATCTGAATGCCTTCTGGCCTCCTTGGTTTCTGATGAGAAATCAGCTTTTTATCGTATTGAGGATTCCTTGTACATGATGAGTCATTTCTCTCAGGCTACTTTCAAGCCTCTTTCTTTATCTTTGAGTGTCAACAGTTTGATTATAATGGGTCTCTGAGTTTATCCAACTTAGAGTTTTTGGAGCATCTTGTATTTCTGGATTCATGGAATTCATCTAATTTGTGAAGATTTTTGACCTCTTTTAAATACTCTTCCTGTCCTTTTACTTCTCTCTTCTTCCCTTGGGACTCCCCTAATATCTGTGTTGGTCAGCTTGATCGTGTCCCACTAGGTCTCTTAAGCTCTGTTTAATTTCATACTTTTTCTCTTTGCCTCAGACTCAATAATTTCAAATGTCCTATCTTTAAGTTCACTGATTCTTCTGCCTGCTGAAATTGCTCTTGAGCCGCTCTAGTGCTTTTTTTTCCATTGCAGTTACTGTGCTTTTCAGCTTCAGAATTTGTTTGGTTCCTTTTTATAATTTCTATCTCGTTATTGATACTCTAATTTTGTTGATACATTTTTTTTCATGTTTCATGGTTTCTTAAAGCTCTTTGAGCATATTTAAGACTTGTTTTAAAGCCTTTGCCTGTTAAGTATGATTTGTGGACTTCCTCAGGGACATTACAGTAAATTTATTTATTTTCTTTGAATGGGAAATACTTTCCTGTTTTTATGCCTTGTGATTTTTTTTTGTTGACGACTAGACATGAATATTATAATGTGATAACTCTGTAAATCATATACTCCCTCTTCCTAAGGGTTTGATTTGTTTTTCTGACTGTTGAAGACTGTAATAGTCTTGTTTAGTGATTTTCCAAAACCATTTTTTGCAAAGACTTTATTCCTTGTCATGTGTAGTCAGTAAATTTTCTGTTCCTTAGCTTGTGTTCAGCTAGTGTTTTGACAGAGATTACCTTAAGTGCCAGGAGCTGAAACAAAAACAGAAACAAAAAAATCCTAAACAAACAAATAGAAGAATACCTCTCCCAGGCTTTGTAGATTGGCCCTGTGCCGGGGCAGTCCTTTAACACTTAGCCAGGCTTGCAGGTAGCTTGGTGATCAATCCAAGGTGGATGCTTAGAGTTCTCTCAGGTATTTTTCTGAGCATGCATCTTGCTGTGGGAATGCATATTGTTTTCTAAATTCCTCTCTATACTCCTAATTTGTCATAAAAGTTCTCTCCAACTTTTGTTCCTGCTCCTAAGTGATCTGTTATATGTTTAGACAGTAATCTTTTGTCCCAGGCATCTTTAGTTGTTAGTTCTGTCTGTGTGTTTTCAAATGATCACTGCTTTTCTAGCTTGAGTTCCACGTTAGGTGAAAAAGAGCTGAGCGCCTTGCATCAGTCCTTCAGGTGGCCCCCCAGACAGATTAGAACAGATAAACACACTAATTTGTGAATAACATCTGTTATGCTCTCCCTAGAACCTGTCCCACACTGCAAATACAGGTTAAGGCTGCCACTGTGCCACAGAAGGGATGGGGGCTAGGGCATGTTAAAACACCACAGAGCTTTCCTATGGTTTTGAAATTGCTTTTTTCTCGATTCAGTGTTTGTTTGGCTTTTCTCCGTAGTTTTAAATCTTTTTTTCTGGTTGTGCTGTGCGGCTTGCAGGATATTACGTCCCTGACCAGGGATGTCCAATTTATTTTTTCTTTTGTTACTTGTGATTTTGGTGTCATAGCTATGTACTCTATACTTTAAGGGGCAGGCAGAGAAAAATGAGTGAGTAGGGAAACTAAGAGGTCAGAAAAGAACCAGGAGAGGATTTTCTCAGATAAATCGAGAGAGAGGTTTAAGCCAAGGGTAGCCAATTACATCATATACTGCAAAGGGAGTTTAATGAAGAACGAGAGCTATAGGAGAAGAATAAAAGGTACTATGTCAGCAATGGCTTTTGGCACTGGAAATGGAGGGTAGGGTATATAGTCATTGATAAGCTGGTATCTGCTATCAGAATGACCATTGGGTACTTTATTTACATGTTTCACTTTTGAATGCTGATGACAGGAGTCAGTGAGTTGTGGTGTAGAGTGATGGTGAGGTTTCTCATAGTTGCTCTCTATTATACTCGTCACTGTTTTCCCTTGGTAGTTGTTGTAGATGTCTTCTGTGATACCTGCTCAGCATAGGCCCACCTTGTCTGAGAAGTGATAACTCCACTTCAGGAGTGGGCCTCTGCAGTTGCATTTGTAAGTGGGACCCTCACATTCCCAGTACATTGCTGTTGGGCCCATGGGTGGACCTCTGTGCTAAAGTGAGCTAAGCAGTTTTTCAACAATTTGGAATTGTTGGAAGGCAAAGATGCTGGTTGGATTCTGCTGGGCTTTTCTTCTAGAAAGATGTGTAAAACTGGGGCTGGGACAGCCATGGTTTTAGCTCATGGTCATAGAGAACCTGGAAGAGGGGACTGGCGTGTGGAGAGCAAAATGAAGCCCACTGCCAGGGACAGACCGACTCACTTTGAGAGACAGTGTGATTGCAGGGAGATAGAATAGCTTCAGTTCTTAGCAGTTTTGTACTTCCTGATTTCCAGCCCCCACTTATAGTTCCTATTCATCAGTTCTGTGAGATACCTTTATTTCGTTTTAATGTGAGTTTTCATATGGGGCTAAGTACCTTTGTATAGGTTTCTCTTGTTGGTACCCAGAGAACCTTGACTAAGACAGTGGCACACTGATATGAGAATGTCTACTGAGAAAAGAGAAGGGAGGAAGGAGACAGTTTCCTATGAGATGCTTATATAATTTTAACTGTGATGCTGGGCAGTGACAGAATGGTGATGATTATTTTAATGTGGATTTGAGTACTTACCTGTGATTCAGATTTAATTAAGCATGCATTTTACATTGTTTATGTTCTTTGGTACTGGCTTTTTTTTTTTCCTTTGGCCACTCCGCATGGCTTGTGGGGTCTTAGCTCCTTGACCAGGAATCGAACGTGCACCCTCGGCTGTGAAAGTGCAGAGTCCTAACCACTGGACTGCCAGGAAATTCCCGGTTCTGGCTTTCTAATTTAAATAACTTGTCTTTGCAAATAATGAAGTAAAAATACTGTAGCATTATCTGTGAAACTGAACATGCAAGTAACCTGTGACACAGTTCTCCTTCTGGTTATGTTAGAAACCTCTTGGATGTGTGCACCAGGAGACGTGTTCAAAATTGTTTTGTAGAAGCATCATTTGTAACAGCAAAAACCTGGAAATACTCAGATGTACATTGGTGGTAGAAAGGATGAATAAGTTGTAGCATATTCATACATTGAAGCGTTATATAGTGTTGCAAATGAGTGACTTATAGCCACATGCTTGTCTTAGAAACAGTATTTAGTGAAAAAATATTTAATGTTTCTTCATAGAAAAATATACATAGTATGATACTGTTTTTAATGAGACTTAAAAACAAATTAAAAACTAAACAACATATTGTTTAATTATGCATAAATAATAGGATAAAAATATTAAGAAAGAGTAAGTGTATGATTAAAGAAAAATGTAGGATAGTGATTTCCTACGTAGGACATGGGGCGGAAGGTTGGAATAGGGGAGGAACACACCGGGAGCTTAAAGAAATTGGTAATATTTTACTTCTTAGGTTCAGAGATGAATTTATTATACCCATTTTGTTATTGTGCTTTATAATATGTATTATGTGTATTCTTTTACACATACAGATACTTCATAATACAAAGTTAAGAACTTTTATAAATTTGGTATACAAATACTTGCATTTTTACTTAAAAATAAAACCCACAGGACAAAACTCAGCATTTCTAAAACTGAAACAATCATATCTTTTAAAAAACATTGTTCTCTCCAGACTTCTCTCTTTATTTGCCTCATGCTACCTTCTCAGACCCAAAATCTTAGGGTTCCTTTTGACTACTTTATCCTCAGATTAATTTAATAATGTTAAGTACTAGTGATATAGTAATAAACAAGGCTTGTAGTAAGTATTTTCTGAACAAATAAATGAGTGAAGCAGTCTTTCTCTTTTTCTCTCTTGTAACGTTGTCATTCAACAAGTTCTGTCTATTCTTAACAATTATATCTAGGTTAATCTGTGTTTTCTGTTTATAGGGTCTCCAGCTGGGTTTCAGGCCCTTACATGCCTGCATGGTCTCCCACCTGACTTTCCTGTCTGTATTCTTCCTTCTGCTTTATCGTTCTTATCTATCGTTTATCGTTCTTAACTGATACAGGATTAATCTTCCTAAAACATTGACTTGATCATTTTTACGCAGTTCCTTGGAAACTTTAATGATAAAGTGTTGAGGTACATATTCTTTAGCTTGGGCACCAGCCTCCTACAGTTTGGTTTTAACCAAGGCCCATTCTCACTATGCCTTTTATGGGGGAACAGATACCTCTCTTACTGGCTGCTAAGCCTTGGGGCATGGGGATGAGGGGTGGCGAGGTAGCCTGCCTGGATGTTCTTATTCTTCATGCTGTTGTAGCCTTCAGATTCCCTCTAGCTTCAAATATCAAATAACTATATTTGGACCACTCTCAGAGAAACACTTGTATTTTGCAGCAATTGTAGTAGATTCTTCTTTTTAAAAGTTCAGTTAAGATTATTTTGTTTTCTGTCTTTTTGTTTTCTGTCTTTCTGGTATTATTCTTAAGTTTTTGTCTACTTTCTGGTTTTCTAGTCTGGTTTTGCTTGGAATCATTATCAGTGGAATCATTATCATTTTAGTGTGCAGCTGTCTTAGACAAGGTTCTCTGGATGCCGATAATAGAAATCTATACGAGATTGCTTAGCTCCAAGGAGAATTTTTATTAAAAAGCAACAAAGGGTGGATTAAAGACTTGAATGTAAGACCTGAAGAAAACATAGGTGGTAAACTCCTTAACATCAGTATTGGCAATGATTTTTTTGGATTTCACACCAAAAGCAAAGGCAACAAAAGCAAAAATAAACAAGTGGGACTACATCAAACTACAACGCTTCTGTATAGTGAAGGAAGCCATCAACAAAATGAAAGGGCAACCTACCGAAAGGGAGGAGATATTTCCAAATGATAATTCTGATAAGGGAATAATATCTAGAATACGTAAAGAATTCCTACAACAACAGCAACAGACAACCCGATTAAAAAATGGGCAGAGGATCTGAATAGCCATTTTCCTAAAGAAGACATACAGTTGGCCAATAGGTACATGAAAAGATATTCAGTATCACTAATAATCAGGGACATGCAAACCAAAACTACAATGAAATATCACATGAAGTGAAATAAGTCAGATAGAGAAAGACAAATACTGTATGATCTCACTTACATGTGGACTCATAAGGCAGTCTTATAGATACAGAGAACATACTGGTTTTTGCCAGAGGTGAGGGTGGGCAAAATGGGTGAAGGGAGTCAAAAGGGACAAACGTCTAGTTATAAAGTAAACAAGTCATGGGGATGTGACAACTGTAGTTAATAATACCGTATTGCATATTTGAAAGTTGATAAAAGAGTAAATCTTAAAAGTTGTCAACACAAGAAAAAAAATTCTGTAACTTTACAGTGATGATGTTAACTAGACTTGTGTTGATCGTTTCATGGTATATACAAATTTTGAGTCATAATGTTGTACACTTGAAACTAATATATGTCAGTTATATCTCAGTTAAAAAAAAAGACAACAAAGGTATCTCATAGAACTGATGAGCAGGACTACAGTTGATCTTTTCAGGGCTCTGGAAATCAGGAACTACAAAATCCAGTCTAATTTCTGTGGATTTGGTATGGGATGGGGAGGCTAGAATGTATAGTCCCCCATCTTGCTTCATTCTGATTTCAGTTTAAGAATCAATTTGCTCAATAGATTCTTTTACAGATAGGGAGTTTGGTAATAGATATTTTTCCATCATTACTGTCCAAAGTATATCTCTAGCCTAGTTTTATATTTAGAGACCAGCAATTTAGAAGTGCAAGAGCTATGAACCTTCTATAAGTGATGACATCAATTAAAATACTTCAAGTGAGTTATTTAAAGCTCTTTGTATGATCTTGAAAGTTTGAAGAAATGTGAACCAAGCATCATAATTTTGAAGTAAACTTGGCCTTTTATGGAGAGAAGTGTAACTATTTTTATGTATTCATTGTTTATTTAGTTTATTTGTATAGTTATGGAGAAGATGTATTCACTACTATTAAGCACTGTTTGTGCTTAATTCACAAAATTATCATCATCATAAAGAACTCCCAACAACTGTTTATTTTGTTTTACCTGATTTTTGTATATTAAAATATATAGAAATAATTGGGCCTTGAGCAGGAACATGAAATATTTCTCCTATTTAGACATTTCGTTGCTTTTTTTTTTTATTGTTGTAAAAGTATTTGATTATAGTAGTTTAATCTTTTCAGTCACTATCCAAGAAATTGAATTTAGGTGTCTGAGAGATGTTAGGAACTTTACCCATAAAATGTACTTTAAAATCTTAACTGAATTCCCTGGCGGTCCAGTGGTTAGGACTCCGTGCTTCCACTGAAGGGGGCATGGATTTGATCCCTGGTCCATGTGCCTCGGCACAGCCAAAAAAAAAAAAAAAAAAAAAAAGATAAAAAAAATCTTAACATTTTCTGAGTAAGTTATACTTAACTATAAAAATTTGAATAAATGTTATTGAAGAGAGAAAATGGATATAATGTCATAGCCAGTATCTTCTTTTCAGAACACAAGGATCAGTTTGCATATGTGATAAAATATATTGGCAGTAAAACGAAGTGGAGATAGTGCATGGCCTGTAATTTTTTTCGTAAAGTGTTATAAAAGTAAGTGTCTCAAATACAGTGTAATTATAAGTTATAATAACTATTCATGATATCTTTGAATTTAAATTATGTCAAATTAAATAAACTTAGATTGAAACTGCATTTATAATTATATAGAAGTTCATAATTTTTAGACAAAAAGCATTTACCAAAAATTATTCCAAAGTTTAGAAAACTGAGTAATTTAAATTTAAAAACTTAAAATAACCCTTAGTTAATGATTTTTATTTACCTTTGTTAAAGAAGACTTAGATGCAAAAATAATAATCTCTATCTCTTTAAATGTAAATGTCAATCCAATGAAAAGGTGACTGAAAATTAATGACTTTATTTAAAAAAGTGAAGTTCTTAAAATTTTAGATTAGATCTAATTTTTTTGTTAAAGGATTTTATACAAATTATAAGAATAGCTTAATTATAAAAATTATAAAGATAATTTTAATTCAGAATATTTAATTTAAGATAATTTAAGCTCAAATGTATAATTATGAAGTTATGACTCCTAACTATATAGAATTTGAAATAAGTCATATAACCTTTCTAGATATTTTTCATAATTAGGTGAAAACAAGGCATGAACTATCTCCATTTGATTTTCTTGCTAATACTTGCAATTTATTTCTAGAGTTATTCCTTAATTGCTGAAAAAGAGTTGGTCTGTCACATGGTTACCCATTATTTTTCTACAGTATAATATGTAATAAATTTTAAGGATGCATATTCAAGAAATAAATGTTGGTGAAAAAGTTTTTTTTATTATGTAGGTTTCAGGTGTACAGCATTGTAATTCAACATCTGTATACACCACAAAGTGGTCACTACTGCAGGTCTGGTTTACCATCCATCACCATCTCTTCATTTGTTTTGCTCACCCCCATCCACCTTCTGGTAACCACTCATCTTTGTATCTATGAGTTTGTTGTTTTATTTTGTTTGTTAACTTTTTTTTTTTAAGATTCCACATACAAGTAAAATCATATGGTATTTGTCATTTTCCCTCTGACTTATTTCACTTAGCACAATACTCTTAAGGTCCATCCATGTTGTCTCAAATGGCAGAATTTCATTCTTTTTTATGGCTGAGTAGTATTCCCGTGTGTTTGTGTGTGTGTGTGTGTGTGTGTGTGTGTGTGACATCTTCTTTATGCATTCATCTGTAGATGGACATTTAGGTTGTTTGTTGTAAAAAATGCTGCAGTGAACATAGGGGTGCACATATCTTTCTGAATTAGTGTTTTCTTGTTCTTCAGATAAATACCCAGAAAAGGAATAGCTGGCTCATATGGTAGTTCTGTTCTTAATTTTTTGAGGAAACTACATACTGTTTTCCATAGTGGCTGCACCAATTTATAGTCCCACAAACAGTGTATGAGGGTTTCCTTTTCTCCATATCCTTTCCAACATTTATTTATTTATTTATTTATGGTACGCGGGCCTCTCACTGTTGTTGTGGCCTCTCCCGCTGCGGAGCACAGGCTCTGGACGCGCAGGCCCAGCGGCCATGGCTCACGGGCCCAGCCGCTCCGCGGCATAAGGGATCCTCCTGGACCGGGGCACAAACCCGCGTCCCCTGCATTGGCAGGCGGACTCTCAACTACTGCGCCACCAGGGATAATAGCCATTGTAACGGTGTGAGGTGATAGCTCATTGAGCTTTTGGTTTACGTTTCTCTAATAATCAGTGATGTTGAACCTTTTCACACACCTGTTGGCCATCTATATGTCTTCTTTACAAAAATGTCTATTCAGATCCTTTGCCCGTTTGTTAATCGGTTTTTTTTTTTTTTCTGTTTTTGCTTTTTGTTTTTTTGACCTTGCCATGCAGCATGTGGCATCTTAATCTCCCGACCAAGGATCCAACCTGTGCCCCCTGCAGTGGAAACTCAGAATCCTAACCACTGGACCGCCAGGGAATTCCCCAGGTTGTTTGTTTTTGTTGTATGAGTTCTTTATATATTTTAGATATTATCCCTTTATCAGAAATATGATTTGGAAATTGCTCCTCCCATTCGATAGGTTGCCTTTTCGTTTTTATGATGGTTTGCTTCACTGTGCAGAAGCTTTTTAGTTTGATATAATCCAAAAAGCTTTAAAAGGGCAGCTTCCTAATAGTGTATGTGTGTTTGTTTGTGTGTGTGTGTAAAGGTAGAGTTGTTTCTTTGGTGGATTCAGTGTTTATGGAAAATAGTAGCTGATTAAACCTAGAAACTTATTAGAATTAGCTTTCCTTCAGATATAAAATATGCGCTCCTCTAACAAAGGTATGAGGTTCTGGTTTGAGCAGAAGCGTAAGATCCTTTGTCCCCTTTGTAGTGCTGGATATGTGAAGAAGTAGTATAAACATGGTGCGTTCTTTTCAAGTTGAATTTTAGTGGGATATTGTGTAATGGGAAAGAATTAACACAATTATTTAAAAATAATACTCAGTGCCAAAGAAAATGAATGGTTATTGTTAACAGTTTTGGGTTCCATTCCCAGACCTCCATTGGGAGGTCATTTCTATTAGGGTACTTATTAGGGGGATTTCAGTGGGAAAATTTGTGATTCTGTGACTTTGGATGTTAATCTCTAGGCATCAGTTATTTCAGTCATTAGCGTTTCCCTGCAGTAAGCTCAAGTCCTCTTTTGACAGATATAGAAGTAAATTGCTAGCCTTTATTTCCTCCCAATTTTAGCTATTTGCAAATGTTTATGATAATGAATTTTGGCTTGTGACTTGTTTTTATGGATGATATAAAAAATCTTTGTAGTTTGCCTTAAAAATATATTCTTAAAGAAAGTGCATTAATTTTTAGTGTTATCTTACTTGAAAATTTGCTTACTTACTCACTTTCATGTTTTAAGTAGAGAGCAGGAAGTACCAGTGAAAAGCGTGTAATTATGGGAACATTTTCTGTACACGGATGTGTGTATGTATGTAGGTATGTTTTTAAAACCTGCTTTTTTTCTCTCCACAAAGAAGACTTGAAGCAGCTAAGGAGAATACAAACAAATGTGGTTATGAATAACTTTAAATAAAAACTCAAAAGTCACTGTGGGATATTTAATTTTTCTTCTTCTTTATATTGGAATGGATTGGTGGTTGGTTAAACTTGGTGTGAGCTGTCAAAATTTTAAATTATAAGGCTAAATATTCTCATAGCCTGATGTTTGTGTCTGGCTGAAGTAATGCATTAACAAAAATAAACTTCACTGTAAATTTCCAGCTTAAATCCATTTTTATTGTAAATAACCAAGTTAGAATATTTTGTGTCTTTTATCTGCTCATGCATTAACTTTGAATCAATATAGCTGTGGAATAGTTTGGGGAAGATTTCTTTTTTTTTTTTTTTTCTGAAGGATGATCCAGAGATATATTCTTTCAAATTTAAGGTCAGCAGACATAGTGAATGAGGATGGGCAGAAGGACGTTTGTTTTTAAAATTTATTTATATTTTTGGCTGTGTTGGGTCTTCGTTGCTGCGCGTGGGCTTTCTCTAGTTGCGGCAAGTGGGGGCCACTCTCTTGCGGTGCGCGGGCTTCTCATTACCGGTGGCTTCCCTTGTTGCGGAGCACGAGCTCTAGGCGTGCGGGCTCAGCAGTTGTGGTTCACGGGCTCTAGAGCGCAGTCTCAGTAGTTGTGGCGCACGGGCTTAGTTGCTCCGCGGCATGTGGGATCTTCCCGGACCAGGGTTCGAACCGGTGTCCCCTGCATTCGCAGGTGGATTCTTAACCACTGCGCCACCAGGGAAGCCCCAGGGGAAGAATTTCTTATTTGGACCTTGCCCCTGAGATTTTCTAAATGGCTTGAACTTTTGATTCTTCATGGTTAAGTATGGATGACAATTTTTGCCTTGCTCAGCCTTTACCTTACTTTTACCTGATCAAGTTTTAATCACTCAGCCCAGTTTTTTTCTATTTAAATTCTTTTCCCATAGCCCATAGAGGTAACACCATATGAATCTTATTCAGATCCAATAAGCAGTTAAATATCTTGCTAAATTGTTTGAATTTGGTGGCACTGAATCAAATAGGTTAATACATCATTTCATTTAATTTGCTATGTATGCCTAATGATTGTCCTTTCAGTTTCATGTGATGGAGACTGATGGTAAGAGGCAGCCGTTGATTGGATTTTGGATATCTTTTTATATTGTTGCATTCAATTTACATATTTTTTCTTGCATATTTTTGATGCTGTTCACCATGTTCTTTCACTTTCTAAGCTTTTAGCCATTATTATATCTGTTCTATAAAACCCATAAGGGTATTGTGATGCTTCAAATAGATGTGTGTCAAATATTTGAAAAGTAACCAAACGTTTATACAGATGTTAGTTATGATTCTTTCTCAGGAGGCGTGATGCCATAATTTCTGTTTTGCCAAGTAGGTGTGAATTTATATTTGATTCCTGCTGGATGTCTGAGCAGGGTCTTTTAAATGAACTGCATTTAGAAATAAAAGAATCTGTCATGATTAGAGGATTTAATAGGTAAAGTATGCTGAAGTATTATGTAGCTCACTTCCCATTGAAAGGAACAGTTAATGGAATTGGAAGCCTGTTCATTTCAATACAATTGAAAATATATTCAGTCTCTGCTAATAAAAGTTTGGGATTTTTTTTTCATACAGTTACACATTAAAAATAACTAATAAACTAGATACAGTTTGGGCAGTATGGACAGAGTGTTTCCACTGAGAGGAAATCACTAGCTCTTGAAACTTGGTGTCTAACTTTCTTTACTAAGTCCACTTGTCTCTATTTTTGTTTATTTAGAGTACATCTAGAGCTTGAGTTCTTAGATTTTTTAAAAAATGATGGAAAATGCTGGTTTGGAATTGTGTTGCAGTGATTGTGGTGGGTGTAGCCTCTACACTGATAAGGAGTTATCCAGGTGTTTACCTGTATCTTTACTTTCTGTTTCTTTTTCTTGGATTGTCCATCTGCATCTTCATTTAGTATGGAAATTTTTCAGCCATCATCTATTTGAACATCATCTATACTCTCTTTTGTCTTTTGTATTCTTTTCTAATTTCGATCTGTTTGTGTTTTAGATTGTTGCTGCTCAAAGTGTGGTCCTCAGGTCAGTACTGGTCTGCAAACTGATGTTATTGGTGTGTAATGAACCAAGACAAATTCAAAGTAAACATTTAGAAGCTTTTAATAGCAACTTGATATTATCATGACATCTAAGCACATGATTTTTCAAAAAGAAATTCACATTTACTGTATTTTATAGAAGTTTTTGTCTGCAGTAGATCGGCCATTTAAAAAATGGTCCTTCATCACCGATAGTTTCAAAAGTATATATTTTGTTAGGCCTTCTTATTCTATTCTTTGTATCTCTTAACTGCTCTTACATATTTTATTTTCTTTCTTTGTCTTTCTGAACTGCATTTTAGATAGGTTTTAAAAGTCTTTCCATTTACTAATTCTCTGTACTGACTCTACTGTTTAAACTTTTACACTGAATTAAAAATTTTACCTATGTTTTTTATTTCTTGAGGTTTTATTTAATTCACACACATATTTTAAGCGTTTCTATTACTTGAAACATCCTTATTGTATAATCTTTCCAGTAATTGAAATATATGTACTCTAATTCTGCCATCACTTGTTTATGTTGGCCCTCATTCATTGTGTCTGTTTTGTGATTTTTTTTTTTTTAATTGAGTAGAATTTTTTGGAAAGTTGTTGGATTCTTTGAGGCCTGGATTGAAGTTATTTTCTTTCACTGAGAATTTACCTGTGCTTCCCCCAGGTGACTAGGGATACTGACAGTTTAAGAGCACTTTAAATAGATTTCCACATGAGATTTGTTGGATTATGCAAGTAGTGTGAATTTAGTCTGAGAACCTTTGTGAAGTTTCCCCTTTGTGATTACAGTGTCAAGAGAATTGATAAAACATTCTTGAAATGACAAAATTATAGAGATGGCACATAGATTAGTGGTTGCCAGGGGTTAGGGATGGTGCTTTTGATAGACTTTTTAGGGTCCATCTCCTGAGCCTCGTGTAGACATTAAGATGTAAGATCAGTTTCAACAGTTTTAGGTACATACTCTCAGAATGAAAGCTGGTTTCCTAGGTTTGCTTATTCTACTTTCATTGTGTTTATAGCTTATGTGGATAGGGTACTTTCTTGCTAGCTAAGCAATTCATTAAAACAGATTTTCCCACTAACGTTAAAAAGTTGTATCTAGTAGTGTCAAGGTATCTAGTCTGCCATACTGCTGGAAATCAGTGACCCATCTGTCTACAGTTTAGTCTTATGAAGTATGTTGCTATTTTTGCCTGTGCTCTCTTGTATTTTTGTTAAACTATATTATCTTATCTCTTTGGTCGATCAGACTTCTTGTACAGACCCATTACAATCTATACCCAGTTATGTTTTCTCCTTGGTTTCCCACTGTTCCTTCACTGGTGATATTATGGTTTATTAAAGACATCGTGTGTTGTAGCTGCCATTCTTTCACTCGTGTCATTCTATCCTGTTTAAATACTATCTCTCCTTTTGACTCCAGCCGCTGCTTCTAGCACTGTTGACATTTTGGGCTGGATAATTCATTTTTGTGGGGGGCTGTCTTGTGCATTGTAGGATGTTAGCAGCTTCCCTGGCCTCTACTCACCAGGTACAAATAGTACCTCCCATTTTCTAACAGTTAAAAGTGTTTCCAGATGTTGCCAAATGTCCTTTGGGGGCACCATCTCCCATGGTTGAGAACCACCGTTCTAGCTCTATATGAACTTGGCCTCAGTTGAAGAGCCTTCTTTGATGATTCCTGCCTGTGGCTTTTACCTTCTGGATTTTCTGTAGTACATATTGTCTGGATTGTACACTTGTCCCTATTACATTTGGTTGTGAACTTCTTTCTCTCTCTTTCTCCCCGCCCTCTGTGTGTGTTTGTGTATTTGTGTCTGTGTCTTTCTTATTTCCCTCAAGTTCTAGAGGGTGGGGACTATGTATTTTACCTTTTTATTTGTTTGCAATTTTGGTCAACCCCATATACTTGTTAGTAGTTTTAAATATATCAATCTCTTGCTTTTTCCTTATTTTTTCATTTTTTTATATGGTAGTAATGGGGGTTTAGGAAATTGAATCATTCTAGAGAATGTGGAGAACTTTGAGGCATTCTAAATTGAGACTTTACTAATGGTAATGTTGAGACTTGCAGATAATAGAATTAATACCAATGTAACAATAGTGTGTATACTCAGTAATAACTCTGGAAAATTCAAGACAATGTAAGATAGTTACAAAGATATAAGAAAGATGTAATTTCTGTTAGATAGATCCATTATATAAGTAACCAGAAAAATGTGCAGTAGAGTAGCATTAAGAAAAATAGACTCAGAAATATAGAAAATGGAAGGATTTGTAGAAGCATGAAGTACGAATGATTAGTTCTACAGAATGAGATGAGCAAAGTAATCAATATGTCAGGGTAAATTGTTAGGAATGATGGATGTAGCATCTGGTTAGGAGTGAGTTGTGTAAAGCTGATAAATGTGATATATGAATGTTAGTAAGTTGAAAACAAGTTGGGCATAGAGAGGTTAGCTTCTTACTGTTAACTCAGGAGGAACATGTATATTTTGCCCCAGTTGGGAAAGATACAGCGCAGCTATAGATCCCCCCCGGCTTTTTAAAATTATCACCAAGTTCCAAGTAACAAAATAAATTAAAGCTTGAATCTAATTACCTTTATAAAGTGCTTTTCCTCATCTAGGCCAAAATCTTCATAAAAAAATCAAAAGCATAATATGTTTTCATTGTAGAAGAATTAGAAAGCAATGAAAGTTGCTTCCCAAAGCCTAAACCACTATTATCATTTAATCCTGTTCTCTTGATTTTTATATGGTCTCAGTTTCTCTCTAGATATAGATATAAAATGTGCCTGTATATAGATATCAGTGTATACTGTGTGTATATGTGTATGTTTGTAAGTATGTATATTTATTTAAAATAGGGATTATTTCATATGAAACGTGTTATATAGTCTATTCTTTTTCATATAATATTATGAACATTCTTCCATATCTGTAAAAATTTTTTGAAGTGTTATTTAGTGTCTACATAGCATTCTGTTCTGAGATTATCCCCAAATTTATTTAACCATACACCTATTGTTAAACATTTAGATTTTCTTCCGTAAATATATATACACACACATATACACATGAACGTACATATACACATAGTTTTTTCTTTCCAGGTCTTTTTTTAAAAAATTTTTTTATTGGAGTATAATTGCTTTACAATGTTGTGTTAGTTTCTGCTGTGCAATGAAATGAATCAGCTATATGTATAGATATACATATTCCCTCCCTCTTTGACCTCCCTCCCACCCCCACCCCCACCCCACCCCTCTAGATCATCACAGAGCACCGAGCTGAGCTTCCTGTGCTTTATAGCACGTTCCCACTAGCTGTCTGTTTTACACATGGTAGTGTATATATGTCAATCCTAGTCTCCCAGTGAACCACTCTAATGAAAATTTTGAGTACATCTCCCATTTTCTTTGAAGAGTTGTTACCTCCACCATAGTCTGCCTCTCATAATTCGCTCCACAAAATCGTTCTCCCTGTCTTCCTTAATAAAAAGAATCCCAATTTTATATGTGGGCAGTATTACCAAATTTGGAGACTGTGTTTCCTATCCCCTCAAGTGGTTAGGTGTGGCCAAAGGACTGGTTATGGTTGCGAAGCTGTAAGCTGAAATATGAGCATTAGAAGAGAGTGAGATGGGCCTTTCTTCCCCTTCCTTCTTGCTGCTCCCCATAGCCTTCTTGGAGTGTGAGGTGACTTTTAATAGAACAGTATATGGTAGAGCAAAAAGATGGAAAGAACTTGGATTCCTAATATTTGGAGCGGCCACATCAGCCTTTGATTGTCCACTTCTAGACATTTACATGGGAGAAATTCTCTCCCTTTGTTTTTTTCCTCTCTTAAGTCATTATATTATAATTATTAAAAAATTTTTTTGTCTTGGGAAGGATATGACCTAACCCTAGCTGATAAAGGATGCCATTGTTTGATGCTCTGTGCAGTACTGTGATGGGTCCAATATAAGGAAACATGCATTGTGTCATGGTAGATTCTAGATCCATGTTGAAAACCAAAATCTACTTTGAGACTGGAGAGAGATTAATTGGCATTGAAAGGGAAATACTTGATATGTATTTTCTGGAGTTCTTTGATAATTATATTGCCGAATTTTGTTCTCAAATGATTTTAATAATTACCACAAATATTTCAGAAAATGTATGACAGCTTTTAGGCAAAAGAAATCACTAAATATTGAAGATTATTAATTGTAGTGTATCAAAATCTCTTAAAGCCCTATGAATTTGTAATATTTATTAGATATCTTGGCTAGTCATTTAGACAGAGTTAGTTCATAAATGTGACTTTTAATGCTCTCATTAACTTTATTGGAAGAATTTTGACAAATGAAATTTAAAAAAATTTTAATTTATAACTTTAGACGTATTTTGGGGTATTGATTCTAAGACAGTTACTCATAACTTTGGTGAAAGAAGTGAAGGATACACATTTAAAAAGTTACTAGACTATTTTTTGAGAAGTTTTAGGTTTATAGAAAAATTGAGCAGAAAGTACAAAGAGTTCCCATATACCCGTTCTCCACAGTATACACATTTTTATCCAGGGTGTTCCACACACATAAAAAAAGACTTTATATCCCTGAACCAAATGTGTATTATTTTATAACAGGAAAACTGCACAGCCCTGAAAGACCTTTTACGCTAACCCAGAGTTTCCCACCCTCAGCACTATTAACACTTTAGGGCAGATAATTATTTGTTGTGGGAGACTATCCTGTGCATTGTAGGATGTTTAGCAGCATCCCTAATCTCTACCCACTAGATGCCAGTAATACTCTCTGGTTGTGACAACCAAAAATGTTTCCAGACGTTGCCAAATGTCCCTTGGGAGGCAAATCACCCCCAGTTGAAAACCATTGCTCTAACCAATTTTCGAAGCTTTAGGATTTGCTGTATTTTTAAGGTGGGCTCAAATTGAAGGAGCCTGTAGTTCAGTGACCCTTCACGTGAAGTGGTGTAGAAAAAGTTAGAATCTTCCTGCCCCTTGGGGACCGCAGGCAGCATACAGACTCTTGCTGAGCCTCATTTTCCTTGATTGTGAAATAGGTAAAATATTACCTAAGTTGTTTGAGAATTCATTGAGCTAGATTATCAAAATATTTTAATTTTAGTTTCTTTCTCTTCAGATGTTGTGCTATACTGTTTGGATTTATTCCCTTGAAAGTGTCAAACACTCATTACAAAGTTCTTATTTCTGTGGGAAAGGCTATCACAGTTTAGGATCTGCTATTTATGGACTTCAAGAGTACTATACTGTGGGTGGATAAAAACCTGAAATAAATGTTAAGTGAAGACTGACTTATGAGGTCAGTTGTGTTTTGTCTCTTTGTGGTGCTCCCATTAGGTTGTCGCAGCATTCACATTGTAACAGTTAAGTGATCTCCTGTGTTCTTTCAGGGACTGTGAGCTTCTCCAGTTGTTGATAGCATTAGATGTCAGCCAGTCGCTTTGACCTTCAGAAGTTTTTGTCTTCACATCTGAAATCCCTCCAATTGTAACAGCTCCATTAGAGGAAGCCAGGCCTCTATCAGCTTGTGCTTAGTCCACTTAAGACTTCTAAAAACTTGACAAAGTTCACAGCTAATAACCTCCACTTCCCATTGCTACTTTGTAGAGTTATAAAGCATTGTTCACCAGTGAATGAAGTGCTGTCTATAATAATTAAGGTTATTCTAACTCTTCTATCCCTTGCAGAAAATTTCCAGAGACTTGGTGAAGATAGGAAAGCTATCAGAAAGACTATAGCACTATTGTACTGTAAGTATTGCTTTGAAAAAGAACTGTAAATTAAGAATATTTTAAGTATCCAGTTGTTTGGGGGAAAATATGTTAGGCAGAGTTATTATATGTAAAATATAGAAGAGGATATATTATAATCATGTTAATAATTTATAAGAACTAATCCTATGCAGTCTTTTAAAAATTGAAAATGTGTTCTTATGTACTGAGATGAGGATTTTACAAATAGCATTGAAAAATATTTCTAATTCTAACAAGGATTGATCTAGTTTATGTACATTTGCTTATTTAAAACTATCAGAATCCAAAGAATCATTGTAGTTTTGTAGGTTTGTGATTTGTTTGGGTGATTTATTGTTTAGGTTATTTTGCAGAATTATTTATTTGCTGATTTATTTATGTATTTCATTATTTATTTATTTGATTATTTAGTAAATTATTTATCTGATGAATTATTAATACATCTTCATGACATGCTTTAAATTATTTATAACTTAATTTTGAGTTTATTGCTTTTAGTTGCTGCATTGTTACTGACTAGTTTTGATTTTTTTTTTTTGTGGGTCTTTAAAATTAAAGTATTAGCTCTAAGGCAAAAGTATATTCATTGCAATACCCAGGGATTTTTTTAAAAAGTAATTTATGGTAGTGATAAAATTTCAGTTATGCTTTGTTTAGTTCTAAATTTACCTGTTTAGGGTTACCCATGATAGAATATTTATTTGTTGTGTGCATACTTATTGTAGAGTCACTTACAAATTAATGATATAGCCTATAGCCTGTAAGGTGAGACAGAACATATAAACCTCAGTCCACATTATCCTTGGTATCTCTAAACGGCAGGTCGGTATTTCTTACTTGCTATAGAATAGATAATGGAGTCTTAGTTATTTTATTTTAGTGGCAAAGCTATTTTACTACTGGAATATTTTTAGGAAAGCTCAGAGAAATGAAGTCCAACTTAGATTTGGATTCCTGAGATATAAATTTGATGTAGCCCTTTGTTTTTTTAAATACCTGTTGTATGTGTATTTGGAAAGCAGCATGATGTTTATATAGATTTTTATATCAGTCTTAGTGACATACTTATTTTATACCATATCTCTTATGGAAAGTTTTATACCACTTTATTTTAATGAGCTAAAAATGTACAAGGTCTTTTATAAATGCCAGCTATAATTTCTCTGTCTTTACCTAATAATTCTCTTATGCGAAGTTTCTATTTTTAACCAAATAAAGTATTTCTTCTTAGTTCTGACTCTGTTTCGTAAGGTAGCACAAGTTATTAGTGTTCTCTTTTTGAATGGGTTTAATGAATAAGTTAAAGTAATTGTTTGGGTTAAAGGGTATCATGTGACAACATAGCCTTTCTCCTGTGTTTGCTTGCAGTGAATTACTGTGTACTTTACAGTTTTAACATTTCAGAGAGAAGCAGTGTTGTACATTTCAAGTTGAACTATATGCTGTTGAAATATAGGGAAAATGACCTCTGTAGACAGGTTTCACTATAGAATTTTTTTTTTTTTTTTTTGCGGTATGTGGGCCTCTCACTGTTGTGGCCTCTCCCGTTACGCAGCACGGGCTCTGGACACGCAGGCTCAGCGGCCATGGCTCATGGGCCCAGCCGCTCCGCGGCATACGGGCTCTTCCCGGACCAGGGCACGAACCCGCGTCCCCTGCATCGGCAGGCAGACTCTCAACCACTGCGCCACCAGGGAAGCCCTCACTATAGAATTTTAAACTGTGCATATGTAAACCCGAATTTCTTATTTTGAAATATTGACTATATTAATGTTTAATTGGGATATTGCTTTAGTATCTTCATATGCTTTCCTTAAAGGAAGCGGTTTCATTTGATTTATATACATGGATTTAAAAATGTGTTTATTGTACATATCTGTGACTCTTCTGTTCTCTAGATGAACAGCCACAGATATTGTTAGATATGGACTTTTATTTTAAAGTGTGCTTCAGGATGCCACTGTGGACTTCTTTCAGAGAAAAAAGCTACCTTGTCCAATGTTGAATAAGATCTCCTATACTAGTTGTGTAATATACCCAGCCCACACTATAACATATAGCTGTGTCATCCAAGTGATCTTTAATTGGAAGATACAGATACACATATGTGCACACACACACATGCACACATATGTGAAATTGTCTCCTGAATAATTTCTTAGGACTTGTTTTTGAAAAGAGATGTTGATGGAGATTGTCATAATAGTAGCTAGCATTTACTGAGCACTTATTATGTGCAGGCACAGTGCTCACATCATCTTTCACATGGATTATTTGTTACTCTTTCCAGTGAGAGAAGTACAGTTATTATCTTCATTTTATGAATGAGGAAACAGAGACCTAGTAACTTGCTCTTTGCCACACAGCTGACAGTAAGTGATGGTGCTGGAATTGGGACTCATTTAGTGTGACTCCCGAAGGTCCTTCTTAGCCCATTACAATTCCGTAATGTAGCTTTATTGTTGTTTTAATGTAGTTTTATGTAGTTTTATTTGTATTACATTACAAATCTGTAATGTAATTATGCTACATTACAATTCTGTAATGTAGTTTTTCACCTGAGTTGTTTTCATTTGTTTGTTTATGGAGACTGTAGTTATTTATATCTCTGATAGACTTAACTTGCTAAGTATATTCAGTTTGTGTTTCATTTGGTCATCTTTTTTAAACAGTAGGTAGTACTTGAGCTTCTTGAATTTTCTGATTTGATTCTTCTTATAATCCTGTATAGTGGATCTGAATTAAATACAGAAGAATTTGTGCCTCAGGGAAATTGAATGTTTGCCTGGTGGATGTCTAACGCTCAGATCACTTCTTTTGACTCTTAAGCCCAAGACCATTACCAGGGCTCTGTTAGGTCAAATCTTGGGTGATGTTGGTGTGAGTGCCATAAATAATTGCATCTGTATGAATGCCAGGACAATAGGCGTAAATTAGTACCATCCTGGGCAAATTGGGACCTCTGGTCACCCTAGTAACATCTCAGATTCCTATTGAGTAGTCCCTAACAGTGTATATAATGCATATTTAAGAGCAATCTTAATTCATATACAATATTTTTAAAAATATTTTATGATAAAACAAACTTCTTTTATGGCCAGTATTTATGTGATTTTGTTAGCCAACCTAGGCAGTTTGTGTTTATGACTTACAAAGTGTGACTCTGATGTTTTACAGCTTTTGGAACCTATTTTCCAGGTGAAAATAAAGAGGAGGTATTACTATTGGGAACAGAAAGATGAGTATGGCAAAGTTGGTCATAATATAGTATATAGTTGTAAAGTTTTTCTTCGTATCATACATTACAGGATTTTTAATACTTGTTTTGCTTTGTAAATCTTCTGATAAATGGTATATTTGCCATTGTACGGAAAACTAATTCTATTTGTTATACGTTCAGAATTTATAATTTTATGTTAGATGATCCAGTAGTGTTTTTTTTTTCCTTAAAAAATCATGTTACATGTCTGTCATTTATATTGATAAGTTGGCAGTTTGCCAAAGCATTTTTGAAAACAACTCTTTTTCCTTGGTGAAATTCTGTGTGGGAAAATAGGAATATGTAGAAGAGAGTTGCTTAAAGGTTTTTGGTTTTTGTATAGTTTTCTTTTTAATTCCTTCTTGACATGTATTTAGTAAAGTCACAATTAGGTATTAAATTTAAATTTCAAGTTGTTTTGCACTTAGAGAATAGATGACTTGTTAAGTTGAACTAGGTAACCACACTGGCATATTTGTATTTTAATGAACATTAAAAAGAAAAATTCTTATGCAGTAGTTCTTATTCATACGTATGTATAATAGCAGCACTCTTTTTGTTCAGCAAGGCCTGTTAGGCCTTGTAACAAAGGTAAGAGCTTCCGTATATTTTGCCTCGAGTTTGTCACAGTATATGAAGCACTTGGCTAGATACTACTATAATTGTAAGAGTAATAACATAGCTTATGTGTTGGCTCTGAGAGTACCTCCTTTATAATTATGACAAGTAAAAGTACAGCCAAAGGTCACGTTAAGCACAGAATTTCTTTCACACCTCATCCGTTTTGTGGATAATCTGTGAAGTAGTTTGCATCCTGCACTGATATTTTAAGACAGCAACCTAAGGTTGTTCCCATGTAAGTGTTTGAAATATCTTTCCCCTACCTCCCGTGTGGTTGCAAAATTTGGCATGAACGTGTATTTGAATCCTGCACTAATTAAATAGAACCTTATTAAATTTAGAGTTTGCAGAGTAAAAAAGGGGACTCTTGTACTGCATGGATTTCCTAGGGCACTAGATAATACTGACACATAACAGTCTTTAATAATACTGAATCCTGTCCTGACTAAACGCAGTGTCTTAGTGTTGACCACCTTAGTATTGATGCTGCTCAATGAAACACTAAACCCAAACCACACAGCAACAACAAAAATAGAAAATAAAATCAAACAAATGAAATTATAGAAGCATGGCATGCCTATACATGTACAATCTATTGATTAGATTCTATTTTTGACTTTAATTCAGCTAAGTAAAAGTTGGAGTATTGAAAAGGTCATATATAGGAAAGCTTTCTATTAAAAAACATATAAAGAGAATATACATCTGTTCTAGAGTGGTTAACAAATCTCTTTAAGTTAGCCTCAGTACACAATACCAAAAAATATAGGCTGAAGAAAGAATGTTTGGAAGAGGATAAAATTGCAAGTTATAATTTTTAGTATAATTGATAAAAATGTTTCTTTCTGTTTTTGAAACACATTTTTTCATATAGTTCCGCACCATAGCATGCTTCTTTCTATAAGACTTCTAGCAAGGGTGGTAAAGCCCTATGAGGGGAATTTGGGAAATTAAGGAGTACTTTAGCTGGTCACAATAATTATAAGGAGTGTTTCTGGCATTTGATGGGTGGGGATCAGGGATGCTAGGTGTCCTGCAATGCATGGGACAGTCTCAGACTACAGAAAACTGTCCTGAGAACCACATAACTTTTGAATGTCTGCTTGCTTAAACTCTCTTCAAAGATAATACTTCAGTATGTAATATTACTGACAGTTGTTTGTAAGATGTTACATGAGCAATCTGATACTTTAGGGGAAGTTTGTGTTGAGGGGAATCTTCAGTAGAATAAAGAAATTCTCTCAAAATTGTATGTACTTCACACATTCTTCCACTTCCTGATTTATAGCATTTCTAACTAGGTATTTCGGTGAAAAGTTTTCAGTTCAGCAATGCAGTTTACTGGAAGCTCTGTTACACTGGTTGCAAATATGTAACAGGATATTTAAGACTCTTTTAATAGCAAACTAAATTTTAAATTAATGGATCTAAATTAAATTAATTGAATTTTGTTAGTTAGTAAGGATTGTTTAGATATTTCATGATTGCCATCCTAAATGTTAAAATTTTTTTTTTAGAATGATAATAAATGCATTGTTAAAAATATATTTTAAAATGATTTATTTTTATGTTATATTTTTATGTTGTACCGCTATTACTGTGGTACCATCTCCAATAAGCAATCTATTATACAAATTCTCTGTAACTTCTTAAATTTCTTTACCCACGCCACTGGCAATATTTTGGGGGGATATAGTCTTTATTGTAGTATTTTAAACTACTAGAGACTTAATTCCTTGACAGTGTGGTAGGTTTTCTGGGATAGGTTGTAACCGCAGTGTAACAACCTTAGTATAGGTAATTATTTTGACACTACACCTAGAAATAAAACCCAGGTCAGTTGTACTAATAACCACATTTCATAATTTTCTCTGTTTCAACAGTATGTAATTTGTCTTGACATTTTAATCTTTATTTCATTTAAGCTTATTTCTATCTTTCTCTTTCATATTCAATTTAATTTTTATCTGTAATCACTTATCTCAATACTAATTTTTATTCTAGAGTTCTCTTATACCTCTCCTGTTTCATTTTTTTGGTACTTACAGAGAATGACTTGTGATCTTTTTCCTCTTAGATCCAAGCTTATTTATTATATATAGATGCAAATATGTGACTGTTTTATTTGCACTTCTTAAGTAGTTATGTCTAAGCATTTATGTAATGAAATAAAATTTTAATTAATAACATGGTTTAGAATTAATTTTTTTTTTTTTTTTTTGGCTTCACCACACTGCATGTGGGATGTTAGTTCTCCAACCAGGGATTGAACCCGCGCCCCCTGCAATGGAAGCGCGGAGTCTTAACCACTGGACCACCAGGGAAGTCCCTGATTTTTTTCTTTAAAGAGACATTCTATGTGTAGATTTTATTAACTCTGAATTTCATTTCAGAACAGTACAGGGAATGAAAGGGGCATTGGATCTGGTGGGATTGAGAACCACTGTTTTCAAAATGTGCACTTATTCCTTATAGCTCTTCTAACTCTTATGCTTAAAAGATGCTTCCAGATTAGATTGGAGCTTCTTATATGGATGAAAAAAATGTCAAAGCCAACAATTCACATAGGATTAAATATTTTAGCATAAACACTCTTCTAGTTAGGAATATATGGGCTTACTCTGATTTCTTTGATTTTTTTTTGATTTCTTTGATATTTTATAAGTGAAAATTTGAAAAATAACTAATGCTAACCAACCATATACACACTCATTTTGTTGTTGGCTCTTTAAGTGAAACCTAATTATAAAGTAATACAGTTAAACCCTGTCTTGGATGAAAGTGTGTGTGTGTGTGTGTGTGTGTACATGCATTTTTGTATAATATGGTTTTGCTTATCTTCAAAGTGACACTGTTTATAGTGCATGTGAGCATAACTTGAGAGATGAATGTGCAACAGTTCGGCAGTCATTTGATCCTGGTGTAATGTAGAGACTGTCGTCTGAAGACTAAGAGCCATTGTCATGGGGGTTCCCTCTAATTTCAGTGGCATCTTTGCTCAAGGAATACTTGCTCCTTTTTTTTTTTTTAGTTGAAGTGTAGTAGGTGTATAATATAAGAATACTTGCTTCTAATTGCTTCCTCTGGTATTATTTCCTATTTGTTTAACTGCTACTGCCATTTTCATTCAGAGTTATGCTATGGTGTTCTCATGTGTTCTAGAAGAAAGTCAAAGATTTGATATCCTTGGAGGTTGGATCGCTTTTCTCTTTTCCTTATATGTGAATCCCAACTCATCGTCTTTTTTTCTGGTCTAACTTCCTCATTATATGAAAAAGATCTTAGGGAGGGTTGAAATGTCTTTATTTTACTGTCAGACATGATTAGTGGTTTGGTTGGGTATAGAATTTTACGTTGCAGCATAATTTTCTTTTAGAATTTCGAAGACTTTGTTTCACAGCATTCAGTTTTGCTACTGAGAGGTTCCTTGCCTTTTTTTCCCCTTCTACATTTTTTTCTGCTGTGCATGACTTGTTTTTATAATTATGGAAACTTTTAGAATCTTTGTCTCTGAATTTTTATGATGATGTGCCTTGGAGTGGATTTTGTTCATTGTTTATACTGGATTTTCTGGGGACTCCTTCATTCTGGAAGCAAGTCCTTCAGTTTGGGGAAGTTATTTTCTTCCCCCTGTTTGTTTGTTAGCTAAGTTTGTTTTTCCATTTCTTGTAGTTTCCATTTTTCTACAGCAGGATGTGTGAAGTTGAATGTTCCTGGACTGTGGGCAAAATGGTTCGCCTTTTCCTCAGTGTCTTTTATAAGTTCTTTTACGAGTTACTTCCTTTGATAAGTCATTTATTTTCCAAAAATCTGAGTTCTCTTTGGGGTTTGGGGAAGGAGAAAATAAACCCATGTGGTTAATCTTTGTTCAGTCGATCTTTGTATGTGCTGTTCACTCCATACCTCTTTTCCTGGCTTACTCAACTTGCAGGATGTAGCTCTTGAAAGCTTTCCCTGATTCCTCAGTGATATCTCCTCACCTTCCACAGACCTTTGTAGAACACATATTATACCATGTTGTAATAATTAGTTCATTGCTTATCTTTGTAAGAAAAACACGAATTGTCTTATTTTTACCAGTGCCTATGTGCAAAGCATAATGTTTCTTGAATGAAAACATAAAATACAGAAATGAGGTTGATAATAGGTAGCAACAGTACAGTTTTATCAGAAGAATTGTAATTATTTCTTATTTAATCCTATTCAGTGAATGTTTGATAGATTAAAAAATAAAACTTAATGGAGATTTACTTTTTTTAAATAAAATACTAGTATTTTTAGTATCCTGCTGTAATCAAAAAATGTCTTTATATTGAAGCTAAATTACAGAGTAGTCATGACAGCTTCAATTTCTTTATGCATTTAATTAGAAATTAATCTACAGGATACGAAAGAATAGATGACTAGTGGATAGTTTTATATATTAAGGAGAGTACAACAAAATCATAGAAAAGAAGCAAGAATGGAGAAAAAAGTTTTGTCATCTTTGGTTAGCAAAGCATTCCAGTAATTCCAAATTGAAAAATTCTAAGAAAATAAGATATACTTGTTTTGTGAAAGCCTGCCATATCCACAGACAAAAGGAAAACATCTGAGTTAGCGCAAGATTTCATTAAAAGACCTCTGTCACTGTCTTGAGTTCACTTTCCACCATCAGAATTACCTATTGTCTCTTTCTGGGAAGTTTTCCTTTGATCGTAATATTGTTTTGTTTTATTAATTTCAACTTTAATGGTAGGGAATAAAATTGTTTTAATCTAAACTGTTTGACTCATGAGTCATGTTTTCATATAAGTTAAAAGAAATCAATCAGCAAATATGTACTGAGTACATACAAGGCCCTGGTTGGTATGAAGGGGAAGTCGAAGAAGAGGTATCACTTTGGAGTGAAGATGTATGCATGTAAGGAGTGGCAAGTACAAAGTTCAATAGGATGAGAAATGTCTCAACATTGTATATGATTAACTGTCAATGAATGGCCCAGATGGGATTTATAATAATAATTTAGCTATTATTAGCTAACATTTAGTAGAATGTTCACATCCTATTAAGTCATATCTTAGTCATGATGATATAAAGCAGTAGGATCAGTAACTTGATGAAGTTACTTAACAGTGTCCTAAATTTTATTTTTAATATTTCTCTGTCATTTTAGCCCGTACACCCCATATATCTTTAGGGCCTAATCATTTTCATCCTTGAGTTCACTTGCTAATTTGAAATGTCTTTAAAATTACATAGAATTACTTTTGGAATATTGTGTTTCTCACCTATTAACTTATATACATACTATTATAATGTTTTCATAATAATCATTTAAGTTTCAAAAATTAGGAATTTTGCACCAAAAAAGGTAGGTGGTAAATTTTGCTGTACAATATTGTTTTGTTCTGTAAAGCATGGTTTGAATTCTTTGTTTTATGCCCATGTATTTTCATTTAAATTCAGCATTCATATTTTTAAGGAGTAGTTTCAGGATAAAGTTAGATATACTATATAGTTTTTATTCAAATGAACTTGTTTTCCTATCTTGACACCTTGTAATTCATTTGGAGTTTTGTTAAAATATTTTTCCGAGTGTTTGAAGTTCATACTTAAACCATCTCTGTCAATCCATCTCCCACACTTCTTCCATCTCCTTTTCTTATCTTTTGTTCTGTATCCCACTGAACCCAGTACACATACAAATCAACTGAAATCAACTACAGGAAGGTCTTATGGAGAAAAAATATGTTATTGTATAAACTTTTAAAATGTTGTCTAGCAAGCTAGAACTGCTTAACAGATGTGATTGCTTCATTGTTTCAAATTTATGCCAATCAGAGTTGATAGAATTTGATCACACTCTAGTAGATTTATGAGATAAATTACAATATTGCATGACACCCTTCAGATAGAAAACATCAATATAAGTTGAATATAATTTCTTGTTTAAGATAACAAGCCAGTAATTCTTTAAATCAGATGGATGCTACTTTGAGAGAATATTGATCAGTTTTGGTGAAGATTAACAGTATCTTTGATATTTCCTTCGTGGTGACAAAAAGTGTATTAAACTTTTGTTTTTGTGCACAAATATGATTGTAAATGGGAGGCATCTTGTTTCTATTTAGCTGTAGATGACCTGTCAAATTTCCAAAGGCCTATAAAGAAATGAGGCTGAACTTAAATTTGACTACAGATAATTTTAATACAAGATAGGAAGCTTGTCACTGTGGTCCTGATTTCTTTAGAGTAAGGTTTCGTTACATACATCTGAAGACTTACTAGGAATTTTTTTTTTTTAAACATAAGTTTAATACCTCACATAAACAGAGAAAATGAGAAGGAACATATTCACTAATGAAGTGATAGGTTCCCACTGGGAAGTTAGAGCCCAGGAGTAGAGTCAGGTCTTCAGCCTGTTTGCTCTACAACAAATGATGAAACTAGTTATTCAGAGGCCGGGGAAGAATGTTTTAAACTTCATTTAGGAGGTCTATGTAGTGGAATCCCTCAGTTCAAGTCTGAAATAAACCGTGGAATCTCCTGAGAACTAATGATTTGAAATTGTTACTAAGCCAAATCATCTATGAAAAGAGGGTAGAATTTTTAGTTTTTTTAGATTGGAATATAAAAATTTTTGAATATGGAGACCAACCAAAGCAATGATTTTTAAAAAGGTAGACCCTCATGTTTCAGGTAAAAATATTGTGAAATTGCTTTAATTTTTAGGAAGAAAATTATGTACAACATGGCTTAGATTTAAAATATTTAAGAAATTGTTCAAGTATTCACAAAAGTACAGAGGATAAATAGAACAGGCAACGTTGTATTTAGCATGCAGACTTTGTATATTGACATTTGCTGTATATATTTTCAAAAAACATTTTAAAGTCCTTCCTTTCCCAGAGATAACCATCACCCTGGAATTGGTTTATATCCTTTCTGTCCGTGTTTTTAGACTATACCTACATTCATGTGTTCATTGAGTGTTCTTACTAAACTGAAATATTCTGTTAGTCTTTATGCAGTTTGCCTTTTTATCTTTTTTACCCAACATTGTTTCTGAGCTATTCCTTGCTTTTGATTTTACATCTGGTTTATTAATTTTAATTGTTCTCTAATAGGACAACACCAGTACCGCAGTTTGGGTCTGTCTTTGTCTTTGGATGGGCATTTAAGGGTCAGGTTACTTTGCCCAGACTTTTTCCACAGATATCCCTGTGGCTCTGCCGGGCTCACGGTTTGCAGCACGTGGGACAAGCTGCCATCAACTTTTAGGCCACTGCGTCCAGGTGCTGGCATTAGGCGGCATCCTCAGGCCATTTTGTGCCACTAGAGTGTGCATTGCTTTATCTTTTCTTGCTGAAGTTCCTCTGACATTTAAAACCAATTGCAAAGAAGCCTGCAGAGAGCCTTGTCCTGCTGCTTTTTTAAAAAAACATCCTCCTATTCTCTCCGACCCATATGAAAAATATAACATCTCTATCTTTTTTTTTGATATTTGCTTGAAAAAGATGGCTTTTGTTACATTTTCCAGGTTTACCATTTTTGTTTTTATTTTCACCTGTGGGAGGCTAGGACCTATGCTATCTGGGGGTTTATTTTGCCACAGCAACAAGTGCACTGGGTCTGTGTGTAAGTACTATGTGGTTTGGCTTGATGTAAACAATATGCTTTTGTGCCCATGTCGTTATGTAATTGTTTCAGTTAATGACAGTGAAGTATTGAGTCTTGAAAATGGTACTCTCTTATTTGTGAACATTTTGGAATTTTTAAGAGATTATTTGAACCTTTTATCATCTAAATTACATTCTTTGGATTCACATTTATATTATAATTTTCATTAGCTGGACTTATTTTAGTGCATTTCATATTTTGGTGGAAGTCATATATTTAGAAGTATACTTAGCCCTATATTACACACTTAAGATTTGAATTGTGATGTACTCTCAAACCATTGAAGAGAAAGCTGTCACTCTATGAAATTCTTTGACTGTGTGCCCAGCAGCTTGATATGCCTCATAGAATGCCAGATATTAGAATATTAATGTTATTAACCCTTTCACTGAAAGTACTTCTTCTTGGAATAAAAAAAGATTAAATACATTGCTATGTCCGCATCACTTCTTGTGTATCAGTAGTTTCACAAAGCTGAAAAATGTTTATGCTGTGCAATAAACAGATGCTGCTCTAACAGTGCAATACGTTATGTACCAAAAATGATCTCTCTTTTAATCATAGATGCTGATTTAATGAGACAAAGACTAGCTTACATCAGAAATGGATTTAAGATGTAATTTTTTTGGCTTTCTGTGTGGTTTTTCTACATAATTAATGGACATACCTTTTAAAGTCACTCTCAGAATTTTTTGGAGTATTTATTTCTTTGATAAAATTGCCTGTATTGCCTTTTTAGAATTTCAGGGTGTATGTAATTGTCTCCTGAACTCATTCAAAATAGTTACTAAAATGTTTTAAAGAAGCTGCCTCATCTTGCCCTGTATTATAAAGTCCGTTTTGCATGAAAAAAATTCCTGTGTGTTCACGTTTTAAAGTTTTGACCTTTTTCTTGAGGGAGGACTGCATATTTTCTGTAACTTAGGGGAGTTTTAGGGGAGACGGTAAGTAGTCAATGAATTGACTCTCATCGTGGGTGAAAGTCTCTGGTGTCAGCGTGCTAGGTGGCTGCTTAGGTTTGCTGTCCGCAGTCACTGAAACCTTTCCTCATCTGTGTGAGAGCTCTTCCCTAGGCTCTGCTTTCATTTCCTCTTCACTTGATTTTATTCCCACCAACTCATCTGCAGTTGCTGACTTTGAGCCCTGAAATTCTTCTACATCTGGATTGTACATCTTGATAAATTTGCCTTCTCGTAAGGTCAGATAATTCTGTATCTGGAAAAATATTCCTATTGTGTGTTTTATTCCACCGAACCCAGCGGAGTTAAATGTAGTTTGGATGCATAGGGAAGAATTAATGATTGGAAGATACAGAGTTGGTAAATTATTTATTCTGGCCCCGAGGAAGCTGAAAAGCTGAGTGAAAGACTAATAAATCATTTGTGGTAGTGCTGGTTGTCACTTCCAATTATTTTAGACGGTTTTGTGATAAACTGCAGCACCTGCTAGATCTCCTCACACCCTCCCCTGATGCTGGCAGTGCAGCTTGTTTAATCCACGATCAGAGGCAACTTTGTGTAAAGTTTATTTAGGTTGGAAAGGAAATTACTCTTTTTAAAGTCAAGTTTGTTGCTTTTTCTCATTGTTTTGAGTGCTGTGAAAGGATTTCTATGATGTGGCAGGGGACCTGGAACTTACATACCACTTTAACCAGGGGATACTGTCTTTATCTTTTGTTAAATTAAATATTTGAAGAATTGAGCTTCTTTATTATTCCCAGACTAATTAAAAACTACTTCTACTGAGATGATTAGTATGCTAAAGATCAAATCATCGTTTTGATATGATACCATTTAACAGAGAACCACTGCTGCCTTTGACCAGCCCCATTTTCATCATTCTTTGTTTTTAATGGCTGAGGCTTTGCAACTAGTAGGCCCTAAAAAATAGTCAGGTTATTCTTTGTACTGGTCCTTCACTCAGCTGCTGAGATCCTTGGAGGCATAAAAGAACTAGCAAGGAAGCTTAGCCTAGATTGGTCTGATTCTAGCATTCATGAAATAGGGCTACTGTAATAAAACTCCTTCAGAAATAAGTTATGAACATCATATAATGTGCATGCTTCACGCTTGGAATTATGGTCAATTCTTTTGTTCCCATCAGAGTTTAATAATTATTTATGTTCAAGCCCAGAACATGAAGTTTGTTTATACATCAGAGTAACTTCGTTTTCACTGAGATTTTCAGCTTTAACATGAAAATACGGGACTTTTGAGGGGACTCTTAAGACTGTGTACAAAGAAAGAATCTTGGTAACTGTCTTGTATTCATTCATTCACGTTTTTACTCCCTTAGTTCCCCTCGCAGTTATTAAGCTCACGTGTGCCTGCTCTCTGAGGACAGCTACTACTCCTGTTAGTTACGACTAATTCTTCTCTAGTGCTTAGTATGTGCCATATACCATTCTAAGCATTTTACGTATACTTTAATACAACCACCCTATGAGGTATTTACTGTGCTTATCTTTATTTTACAAAGGATCTTATAGACTGCTAAGGCAATAGTGATTTCACTTTTCCTTTAGTGTCTGTAGAATCTAGGAAGGTAGTGTTTATGATAAATCTTAATTAGGTTTAGAATTTCAATCCAAATAGTGCAATATTAACTATCATTTATTGAACATCTAGTTTTGTGTTTGGTATCGTATACATTATTTCACTTTTAACCCCTGATAGTTAAACATTATTTTGTGCTTCGCTGTGATGGAGAAATTGAACCTTAAAGAGGTTAAACCACTTGTCCTGAGTTAAGCAGCTTGGAGGTGGAGGAGCTGGGATTTGAATTAAGATCCCACTGCCTCTGCACTCTATTTATAGGCTACAAACCCTAGTTCCTATAGTCTGTTGTTTAGTGAGCAATAGAAAGTGAGGAAGAAAGTAGGTTGGTGGGAACCCACACAACTGGTGAGCTTTTCCAGAAGAAGGCCAAGAGTCCCTAGATCTAGTGATTCTTTTTTTTTTTTTCTGAGGGAAAATCTAGATTTTTATGTGAAAAGTCCAGATTTTTAAATCTTCACAATTTATTCAGGATAAATTGTTTGCCCACTGGATGTGGCATGTGAAAGGCAGCTTGTAACCTTTTCTTACTGCCTTTGGTCGAATTCTTTTTGACCAGGAGGTTTGCTTTCTAACTTCATTCAGTTGAAAACTATTAACAGTCTACGAGAGGGACTTCCCTGGTGGCGCAGAGGTTAAGAATCCGCCTGCCAATGCAGGGACACGGGTTCGAGCTCTGGCCCGGGAAGATCCTCCATGCCGTGGAGCAACTAAGCCCATGCGCCACAACTACTGAGCCTGCGCTCTAGAGCCCGTGAGCCACACCTACTGAGCCTGTGCGCCTAGAGCCCATGCTCCGCCACAAGAAAAACCACCGCAATGAGAAGCCCGCGCACCGCATCGAAGAGTAGCCCCCGCTCGCCGCAGCTAAGCCCGAGCGCAGCAACGAAGATCCAACGCAGCCAAAAAAAAGTCTATGAAAGAGTATTAACAGGATAGTATCAGTCAGTTTCATTCTTTAGGGAGATTAACAGCCTAGATGAAACATAATTACTCATTATTTCAGTAATCCTATATAGTTTGATACAACTCAAATGAGTTTTAGTTGGGCTTGGATTTCAAGTTATCATGGGTTGCTACTAATTTAAATACAGTCTATAGCATAGGGCCTAAAATCAAAGAATGAAAAAGTCAAACTAGAATCTTGAAAAGCTAAGCTGGTATTAAAATATGTAAATGTTAATTGAAACTCTCTTAGTGTTGTGCCTCTGGTAACAAATCCTTTTACCCTCTCCTTTCCCTGTTCACACTCGTTTCTTTTCCTGTGCTATGAATCACGTGGAGATTTAAGAACATGTAGGTTTTCACTGGAATGCCTTTACTGGATTATACGTAGATTTGAATATTATGTGGGATGTTGTGACTTTTAATGCAACTCAGTTCAGTTAGTCAAAGGCCTTTATTTATATGGGATATTACTCCAATGGCAAAGTTGTAGAGAATGGGAGACTGAAATAAAAGTCAGTGGTTGTTTGTTATAGTTTTATTAAATGCTTTTATGTTACTTAAAATATAAATAAATTATCCCTGGGGGGAAAAAATATCCCTGGAGGCAACTTATTGTCACTTCATAAGCGTTTAAAAAAAATTCAGGCTAATCAATTATTAGAGTGTTCTTCCACAAACCTAGACTAAAGTCATAATCTAATAATTGTTAGCTGCAAATTCACCATTTCAGAATAATTTTTCTTAATGGATTTTCAGGCTTGCCTTGTAAGGAAAGACATTCCATCCAAAATCAATAGTTCTTTCAAAAAGAAGGGCTTAATGAATTGTGAATTCTTTAATGTGTCCTTTAGATCCCTTTATAAATTATTTTATATATAAAAAATACTTGTTACTTAATTTTTCTCTTATAAGTTCAAGTGTTTTGACTTACACAGCATTTCATTTAATAGTGTTCAATTATGGATTTAAAAGTTTAATATAAGAACAATGTTACAGAAAAATTGCAGAAAATTGCAGAGAATTACAGAAAAATTGAAAAATAAAAAACACACACGATCCCACCCCATAGAAATAACTAGCAAACCCTTTCCTTTTTTGAGGTCTTTTTTTTTTTTCTATTTCACTTTGACTGGCTAGCATTTTATATTCATCTTTTCTGTGATATTATTCATAGTTTAGTATATTTATTTTTAAAAGCCATCATAATATTTGACAGAGTTCAAGTGTATCCCCTTCACAAAGGTTCTCATCCAGTAGCTGGAAGTAAATTCTCCTTCCAAACTACATGTGGCTCCACCTCTATTGTGATACCTTGTAGCTACTCATATCTTACCCAGACTTATGGAGGGCAAGCGCTATCTTACATTTATCTTTATATTCTTATAACATTCACTGACTGTTGAATGAATAGATGACAATAAATCTTAAATTCAGTTTGTCTCCTGCATCTACCACTTGAAATAGCAGAACGGCAGCAAATATATCATGCAATTTTGTAAGTTTTTTAATAAGTTTAATGGGCTATACAGGTAAGGCTTTTGTGGAAAGTCACTAAGAAGTCACTCAAGATTATGGAGCTAGTAATTCTTCCTAGATCTAAAGACGTACCTGATCCCCTACGTCATAATTAATTAATGAAAATATACTATGTTCAGATTTGTCAAGTAAATTTAATTTGAAGGGTAAATTGTGCTAAATTGGTTTCTATACACAATATTAAAGTATTAAAAACTACAAAAGAAATACTGATTTATTGGAAGGTTTATAATTAAGAGGAGCATGGGAAATTTGAAGTAGAAAAATTTTAGATATGGTAGCTCTAGTATGGTAGTCTTTAGATAAAAGGTAATTCATACTGCTAGAGGTGATTAGGTCTTTAGAAGTTATCTTCTTGTCAGTAGGAAACTGAAGTTTTGGGACATAAATAATTGAACCAAGGTTTTGAGACTGCAGTGTACCTAATGCTCATAACTAATGTGTGTGCAAATATTTTTTGAATGAGTAAATTAAATGTCTTAACGTGCAGGAAGTTGTTGAAAACTTAGCCATGTGTACTTTAGGAAAGTTACTACAGAAAAATTACCGTGAATTTACATATTAAAAAACAATGTTTGCATTTCTTCAAAATATTTATACTTGGAAGTGAAGAACTTAGAAGACATACACTTTTTAAAGCATGGCGCTATAAGGAAAGATGAAATAGAATGGGTTCTAGTTAGCTTTGTTTCTAGCAGCGCTTTGACTGTATAAGTGGAAGGTATCCTTGGGTAAGCTTTACGGAAACTTTTCAAGTTGGAAGAAGATTTCAGCTGGAGTGTCTAAAGGGTCACTTGAAAAAAAAAACCCTCTATATTAAAATAAAACGTGTCCAAGCTTTAAAGAAAAGATCTCAGAGTTTGCAGATGATCCTAAAATTGGAGCTAGAGGAAATAATGAGGAACAATGCAATCAGATTCAAAAAGATTTGGATTGTTTAGGTGATTGGGCCAGCAGATGGCAAATGCAGTTCAGTGTAGACAAATGTAAAATAATTATCTTAGGAACAAAGAACCAATCATACAGCACACTGATCAGGAAAAAATTTGTGGGTTATTGTAGGAAAACCATTGAAACAGTTAACCCGGTGCACAGCTGCAGCAAAAAAGGCAAGCAAGAAACCAAATTAGCAGACGGATAGAATATAAAGCAAGAGGCAATACTTATAGTGCATTAAGAAACTTGCTAGACCCCATCTGAATTACTCAGTCTTGTATTGGTTGATGGAACCACTTTAGAAAGAGTAAATTTTTGCCTTTGCCTTGAAAATAGACTGGAAATTGTAACAAGCAAATCTAATAAAGAGATTTGAGCTAATTTTTATGAACTTTCAATCTGTGAACTTTTATAGATTAGAGCAAGACCCTGTGTCAAAGTAAAGGCACTTCGGGTGTGTCTAGTATCAAAGCTTGATCTTAATAGAGGACACGTATGGTTTCAGCTGCCTGGGGCCTTACCTAACCCCCTTTCCAGTTTAAGTAGGAGGCTGCCTCTCACCTGTTGACTAAAGAAGCTTAAAGCCTGCTACGTTGTCCTTCTGCATGCTTGAGAGCTGCACCTAGAAAGATCATGGACATGAGATCTAAGAGCTGCCAATGAGATGCTCCTTCCTGTCCAGTGACTTGATGCGGTAACATAGTTTCGGCCTTCATTGTAGGCCGTGGGGCAGGACTTTGTGAACTGCCTTCCTTGGTTCCTGTGCAAGCCTGATTCTCCAACCATGGCTCAAAGTTTTGAGCTACTCAGTACCCAGCCAATAAACTCCTTTTTGACTTAGATTAACCAGAATGTGTCTGTTGTTTATAATCAAGAGCCCTACCTGGTACAGTGGTATTGTTCTGTTATTTTAGCCTTGGCCCATGCATTGTTTTGTTGTTGTTGTTCTTCCGTGTGTTTGCTTTGTTTGGAGTGGTGTCTTACTAGAAATCATTTTTTCTGGATGAGCAAACCCCTCTCTCTCTTGCAGTCTTCGCCAGTGTTTAAAAGAAGCAAGAAGAATTTGTACCAATGCCATTAGCATCTGTAATTGTCTTGTAAAAATTTAACTTTATTCATGCAAGCGAATAGTGTTGCTTTGTTAAAAATGGTGTTGGGTATTCAGCCTGATTGTAAGAAGAGTATTTATACATTTCTTTACATACTGTATTTGCTATATCTAAAAATCATTTTATTTAGGAGGAGATGTAATGCATGTAATGCATGATTTTCTATTACGTAAGTAATAGGTGGTAGAATCAGGAAGACTGTCCAAAGTTTCTTGTTTTTCTGTTACTGTTGATTAGTGAATATTTGTTAAATGAAATATTTTGAAAAATAACACTTGTGAATTAGAAATAGTGGATTATATTTTAAATTTGTGATGAGTTGATTGGTTAATATTTAGAAATGATTTTTAACACACAATCAGTGTTTTAAATCGTGGTTAGATTTTCCGTTTTCACATATGTCATATTGACTTCTTTTTAGCTAAATTGTAGAACTTTTGTCTTTTTTTTTGAGAGGTGGCATGCAAGGCTATTTCCTGGAAAAATTTTGAAATAAGGACTTGTCTTTGAGACCTCTGTCATTCTTAAATTTGAAATGGAGCCCTCCCAAGAGAAAGCTGTCTTTGAGTCCATTACTCATACACCTGTGGATTGCCAGAATTCTTATCCTGCCCTAAGATCTGTATGTGTCGTGGCATCCATGGCATGTCCTGCCTTCCAAAGTAAGTATTCCATGATTCAAATTCGACGCCTCCTCCCACACCCCCAGCCCTGCCCCACATTATAGATTATGGATGGTGCTAGGAGGGAAAGCTCTATGACTGAACTGTTTCACACATCTATATGAATATTTGATAGCCCTTTACTTGGTTAGAGATTATTCTTTTATGAAGAGAATACTGAGTTCTTTGACATTTTGATCAACATGTCTCAGTGAAGGAAAAACATTCATCTAGCAGTGTTCAGGGAAATGTCTTTGGCCTTGTTGCCCAGTTAGGGACTGCCCGTATTTTATATATATGTCTTTATAATAGAGAAAAGCGGTAGCCTTGGAAAATTAATTATTTTAAGAATGTGAGTATTAAGGGTAGTTGAGGTTTTACATTCTAATTTTTAATTGTTTGAGATCTTTGTGAAATAGAATAGTACTTCACATTGTTTTTATTGAGTTATGTAGTCGTGTAGAAAGAGACAGTGGGACTTGGGGCTGAACTACTTGGCAGGTGCTTGTCCCCTGCAGTTGGTGGGCCAGACAGCTGGCTGGAGATGAACCTCCACGTCTGCACAGTACTCGTAAGGGTCCTTTTAGGAGGAGAACCAAGATCCGGTACTCCAACCTCCTCCCCCCTCTCAAGGGGAGTTGATTTTATCTTCCTTGTCTGCACTGCAGCTTCCTCTGTGGCCCAGGGTCTGTAGCCAGCCATTTCTGCTGACTTTTGGCCTCGAGCCAGGGCTGCTGTTAATGTTCTCACTAGCTCACAAGGGGACCCATTACTCTTGCCTTTTTCGGGTCAGTTCCTGGATAAAAAGGCAGGCCTTTTATGAGTCGCGCCTTCACTTTCACAATGTGCCCGCAGGGTAGTGATGGGGTCTGTGGCTAATGCCTGCTTTGAATACTACTGTTGAATGCTTGGGGCTGCGTTTTCCTTGCCAAAAACTTCTTTTTCTTTAGTTCCTGCTAGGTTTGGAGTCCTTTCAGTCAGAAGACCAGTGGCTCTGGATCGCTTAGCTTTATATTGGGTTTTCCTACATTTAGTTCTGGTTGCCTGCCTGTCTGCCTGCTTCTTTTTTCTCCTGTCCTTCTCTCCCTCCTTCTCTTCATTTCTTCTTTCTTTTTTTTCTTTGTGATGATTTTGGTTATTTCTTGTTTAAAGAAAATGGTCATATTAGAAAATTCTGTGTAAAAATGCAACTTGTCTTCTATTCTAAAAAATATTGGGTTATTATGTATTAGTAAAGAGGGATTAAATGTGTTTAAAATTTTTTAAATATAAATATATGCTCTTATACATCTATTACTATTTTTCATTTAACAGTATATTATGGGCAGAAATTACAGATCTACATCATCTCTTTTAATAGTTGCATAATATTCTGCTCTATGGATGACCATAATTTATTTAGCCAGTTCCCACTGATGACTATATGGATCATTTGAATTTTTCACTATTAAAAATAATATTGCGGGCTTCCCTGGTGGCGCAGTGATTGAGAGTCCGCCTGCCGATGCAGGGGACACGAATTCGTGCCCCGGTCCGGGAAGATCCCACATGCTGTGGAGCGGCTGGGCCCATGAGCCATGGCCGCTGAGCCTGTGTGTCCGGAGCCTGTGCTCCACAACGGGAGAGGCCACAATGATGAGAGGCCCCCGTACCGCAAAAAAAAAAAAAAAAAAAAAAAATTGCATTTAAAATAAAATTTGATAATGTTTTTATTATTTCCATAGAATAAATTCTGGAAGTAGAATTATTGGATGAAAGGGTAATTACATTATTAAAGCTTCTGAATCTTACTGCCAAAATTTACATGTTTCACTCCCATCAGTGATTTTTGAGAAGGCTGTTTTTTTTTTCCACATCAACAGCAGGTATTAATACTTAAAAAGAAAACATCTTTGCTAATTTTATAGGCGAAACGTAGTATCTTGCTTTAGTGTACAATTTTAATGCTATTGACCATTCATATTTATTTTATAATTTTCTCCTTAATATCACTTGTCTGTTATTCAGGTGTTTTTCTCATGTTTAAGTACTAAATTGTATATTAGGAAGATAAACCCTTTTCTGGCATATTGGTGGTGGTTTTTTTTTTAATATTTCATTTGTATTTTTATTTAATTTTAAACTACTGAGTCGAGGTACTGCTTTGTTTTTTGTTTTATTTTTGGGCAATAGAGCCATTTAAACATTTTATTTAATCAAATATGTCTTGCTTTACATAAATTTTTTCACTTTTAGTATTAAAAATTTTTAGTATCAAATTTTAATTTAGGATTTTTAAATGTTAGTTTTTTGGCATGTTTTCTGTATTGTGTGGCTTTGCAGACGTTGGCTTTGCAGACATTGACGTGCACACACACTCACAGTCAGGAATGTGTAGACGAGTTGCCAGCTGATGTGACCTCCAGCCTCAGCTGTTGTGTCTGTAAAATCAAGTTGTTGCTCTGGTACAGTGCTGTTCACGCAGTTATTTTGTTCATGAACCACAGTAAGAAAATTTAAATCATAACCTAGGACTCACACACACATACTCATATACAGATACGTTTGTGTGTATATACCACACAAGCAGACACTACCACCTGTGTTCTACTTTTTGTATGGATGGCATGCCATATCATGCCATGCAATGCCAGGTTATTGGCGGGGAAAAAAAACTGCGGTATGCAACTTACCAAATTGCTTCCATTACCCACAGAAGGGGTATTACTCACAGTTTGTGAAACACTGTTGTTATGAATTGGACACTCAGATGCCTTCTAGGGCTGATCTGATAGCAGATGCAAATACCTTGTCAGTTTAGCAAATCAGAGGGCCTGGATTCTGTCTAAAGGCATCCAAATTAAAACAAAACAAAAAACTTGCTAGTTCAGCAAACATATTTTCAGGTGGAATTCAGCCTGCTAATTTGGGCTGCTACCAAAAAACCAAAGACATGAAGTACAAGTTCATTACTCTGTCAGGTAGCTATAAACTGTTTTAAACAAACAGCGCATGCTCCGGCAGTGGACCACAGACCATACTTCGAATGGCACTGGTCTAGATGCTGATCTTTGGATGCTTCCTAGTATATCCCTACTCTAAAATTCTGTGGCTCTGTGACAACTTCTAGACATAGAAATTAGGAGATAAAATGGCCTTACACAGTTTTTCTGATTTGATAAGATGATGCCTGTGATAGGATCTGAAAAAGAAAAACGTGAAATTATTCTAGGTATCTCAGTTACTTTGCAAGCTGATTATAGGGAGAAGTGAACATTGTCCTTCCCATGTCAAGCAAAGATTATGACAATATCCCAGCAACTGTGTCCAAAACCAGAAGATGCTAATGAGTAACCAGTGACAAATCACATAAGTTCAGTGTCATTGAAAAAATTTAGCAGCATTTGGATGCCTACTGAATCTTGCATGTGTGTATATGTATGCATACAAAATTATTTTGGGACCAGATTTTCTAGTTTAGGGGGCAAGATATATACCTACAAGAGACTCTGTGAGAGGTACAACCATTAAGGCTTACTTTGGTGACTTGGGTAATTGTAGTGGAACCATGGAGCCATTAGGCTCCAGATGGAACTTTAATCTGGCTTCTGATTTAGCCAAGTGTCCTTGTGGAGTCTCTGAGCATCTGTTTTGGAAATATATGTGACATTATTCAAAATTTGTAGAAATTAAGCCACCCTTGGGTTATAATTCAATTTTTCTTTATTGAGAAATGTATTGTAAACAGTTTTATGCAATCAAGCAAAACTAGCCTATACCCATTATTTATTTGCCTGTTAGCTGGTCATTTATATTTTTGTGATTGAATTCTTAATTGATTTAAGAAGGCTTGCATTATATTTCTAAAATTGTAATTTGTTTATAAAATGTGAAGAGTTGTTTCCTAGTTTCAAATAGCTTTCACATAGGTACTTATTTTGGAGAGACTATTTAAAAATAGTTAAAATTGTGGTGATTTTACCTTGAATGGCAGAAGCCCCAAATAATCTGCCTTATTCCCGAATGAAGTTTATTTTCTCCCATAGTGGACATTCCAGAGGTAGGGGTGGCTCCAGGGTTCGGTCTCTGAACAGTGTGTGCACAGGTCACCAGCTTGGTTTATCTGTCTCTCTGTTTGTCTTTAGGTTTCCTTCATGATTGCAGGATAGCTGCCACTCCAGCAGCTGCAGAAACAAACGTCTTTTAGTTCTAGCAGAGAGAAAGCAAAGGCTTATCGCAGGGAAAAAAAATAAAAGTTCTTTCCTTTAGTTTTATTGGCCCAGGGTAGACCACATGTCCATATGGCTTTTAATTAATTATTCTCCTATTTACAGAGACACAGAAATTAAAATTATATTGTGGGAAGAAATACTAGGTAGGTATTTTATAGTCTCTTTGGCTTTTCTTGTTTAAGTAGAGACTTGAAAAATTACAGTTTTTGTATTGGGGATAATAAATATTACCTGGTCCAGGTGAAATGTGAGGAGATAGCATTATTAGTTAAATGTTAGTGACATTTTCTCAGGAAACTGTCATATATTATCCCTATTATTTGTCCCTTCCCCCAGAAGAACGCATTACAATCCTTTGGACCCTTGATCCTCAGCAGCTTGCCTTGCTATGTGTAGCTAAATTTCATTTTTAAAAAATTGTAGTATATTATTTTTGGAATCCAAAAAAATGATACAAATGAACTTATTTACAAAACAGAAATAAACTCACAGACATAGAAAACAAACTTAGGGTTACCAAAGGTGAAAGGGGGGGAGAGATAAATTAGGAGTTTGGGATTAACATATACACCCTGCTATATATAAAATAGGTAAACAACGAGACCTACTGTATACCACCGGGAACTATACTCAATATCTTGTAATAACCTATAATGGAAAAGAATATGAAAAAGAATATATATATGTATATATATAGCTGCATCACTTTGCTGTACACTTCAAACTAACACAACATTGTAAATTAACTATACTTTGATTACAAAAAAAACAGGGCTTCCCTGGTGGCGCAGTGGTTGAGAGTCCGCCTGCCGGTGCAGGGGACACGGGTTCGTGCCCCGGTCCGGGAAGATCCCACATGCCGCGGAGCGGCTGGGCCCGTGAGCCATGGCCACTGAGCCTGCGCGTCCGGAGCCTGTGCTCTGCAACGGGACAGGCCACAACAGTGAGAGGCCTGCGTACCGCAAAAAAAAAAAAAAAACAACAACAAACAACTGTAGTATAATTTACATACAGTGAAATGTTAAGTTTGAACAACTGAGGATGAGAATTAGAATTGAAGAGTTAAGAATTCTTGGCAGAAAGATCTTACCCTGGATTTAAGTTAGGAAATACTGAAAATGCTGGTGCATGAGAGGACAATTCCTAAGGTAGTATTGGAGCAAATGTGGATTTTAGGTTTGGATTGTGTATCCTTAGATGGTAGTATTTGTATGCAGATTTTCCTGAAGGGGGAAAGCTGTGTTTTTCTGCCAGTTTGTCCACTGTTCTTCATTTTCTTTTGCTCCTTCATGCATTTTCTTTTGCTCCTTCATGTGTCAAAAATGCATCATTGCAAATATCATTAATTTGGATTTTGTGATAAATTGATCAGAGGTAGTTTTAACTAAATAATTTGATAAGAAACTAATACAATAAATAAGGAAACTGGGCTTCCCTGGTGGCGCAGTGGTTGAGAGTCTGCCTGCCGATGCAGGGGACACGGGTTCGTGCCCCGGTCCGGGAAGATCCCACCTGTCGCAGAGCGGCTGGGCCCGTGAGCCATGGCCACTGGGCCTGCACGTCTGGAGCCTGTGCTCTGCAACGGGAGAGGCCACAACGGTGAGAGGTCTGCGTACCACAAAAAAAAAAAAATAATAAAATAAAATAAAATAAATAAGGAACCTAGTTAATCTCTTCAAGGGTTTAAAAAACAAGGCATTCTAGATATCTTCCTTGCTTTCATCCCTACATCTAATAGGTCTTGATTTCCCCTGTTGCTTATCTCTGGAACCCTTTCTCTGTATTCTGGTTTGGACCCTGTTTATCTCTTTCTTATTTGGACTTCCTGTGCCAGAATATTCGTGTGATACCTACTATTCTTCACTTTGCTTTTTTTTTTAAAACTTAATAGGATATCATAGCACCTTTCCACGTGAACACATAGATCCTTTCATTTTATTTTTAGAGCTTGATAGTATTTCAAAGTAGGGATGTATAGTGTATAATATCAAAATAATCTTTCTTGATGCCAAATCTCATCACGTTGTTCGTGTTAGAAGTTCCCTTCTCTTCTCCTACAGTGGCGATTCTTAGGGCAGGGAATATTCACTTCCCAAGGATGGGTAAATCTGAATCACGTGTGGGTGTTTTAAAACTCTGTCCCTAAAATTTTGATATACCTTCTTGGTTGAGGATTTCTCTTGTAATAACTGTAACCGTTTCTGATATAAGAGATGACAAAGGTTGTAAATTCCATAGTGGTCTGACCTTCTTGCCCCCTGCAATCTAATAATTTTGAATAGCTTGCCTTTTCCTTGGCTGGGAATCTTCTGTTTTCTCTTCTCTTTTACTTCTTTGCATTGATATGTGTTTTTTTTAGCCCGTTTTAATCCCCTTTACCTCTTGTCCTATTCATCCTGAAGCTTTATGCCATGATATTCCCCTCTTTTGAATTATTGCACTGCTATTAAGCTGTTTACTAAGAGCACTTGTAATTTCTTTTAAACTTAACTTTTCTCTGCTAGGTTTTGCGCTACTGAAGGACAAGAGTGGTGGTATGAGCTTGATATTTTTGTATGTAGATGGTGTACATAGTAGTACACATAATATGACATGAAATATCTGATTATTTTCATGAACTTTAATGGAATAACCATAGCAATCTACCTAAGTATATTTATGTTTTTGTATAAAATAGCTGAATGTTCAGTGTTGAAAGTTGGCGAATATGTATTTATTATTGGTAATAACTTGGAGTTGCAGAGAGGCTTTACTCAAGCACCTGGTAATAAGGGAAATAAGATAGGCTTTGAGAGTTAAACTTAAAAAATCTACACAGCGGGGGAGCAGAGCAGAGATGCAGAGTCTCTGAAGAGGCAGAATGACTGATGTGTTTGCAAGCCTTGGCCACTACCTGACTGGCTGTGTTGATTGACTGAAGAAAGAATATATCCATTATGGGTGGCCTGTGGATTAGTCTGCCATCCCTGTAGAAGGAAAGGCCCAAAGGTTGAAGTTGGTAGTACTCATCCCAGCATTAGCTGAAAGGTTTTTAATATTCTGGTTTCTCCCTCTCTATAAAAGATGTATGTAAGGATATATAAGTGGAGAGTCCATATTTTCTTTGCAGGTGGAAGAGCAATGAAGAGATAGACTTGAGCAGACAGGGTTCAAATTCTGGCTTTGTTACTTGTTATTTGTGTATCCTTGGGTAAGTTTCTCAACCTCTTGGTGCTACAGTCTATTCATCTGTAAAATGGTGATGGTAATAGTACCTGCTTCATAGGACTGTGGTGAAATTTCAATGAGATGGTATATGTACATTTCCTAGAACTGTTCCTGTTATAAGAACTATGTATTAGGAGCTGTTATGCCTTTAATACTTGGGTCTCCTATCTCTTGTTCTAAAAAATCTGTACTTGTTTCGGTTAGCTGACTTCCTGTATTGTCAGAATTCCCTTTCTAGCCAGCGTGGCTAAAGGCCAGATCTCTGGAGCCTTTTAAATCGTAGGGTAATGACTGCCCTCCTATGACACCTTTTGAGAGCCAGCCATTGTGTTGCCCCTGACAAGTCCACACCTCACCTCAGTAGAACTGTCTGTCCAGGTGCTTGTATTGTTCCCCTATTTGAACATGGCTGTGTGTGTGTGTGTATTTTTTTGTACGTATGTCTGTATGTTTGATAGTAACTGAACTATCCAGTTCATCCTTTTCTAGTGAAAAATATGTGAGAGCATATAAAATGCATTCAGCACACAAAATATGCTTGCTTTCTTTTTTCTGAAGAAGTATTTTGACATGTACTACAGTGAACTTGAGAGTGGGGTCTAGGTTTGGGTCTTTATTTCTGTTTTTCTTTGGATTGTGTTTGCAAGGGATGTCTGAAATTAGCTCAGGTTTAAAAGCTGTGTGCGCAGCAGGAAGCGGGGGAGTAGGGCTTTCACGGAAACCTAAGAACAGGGCTTAGTTTTAAGATTATAGGAAGTGGTTTTGGTTTTAAGGCAACATAAAAAAACAAACCTATGGGCTTACTCTGTATGCCATCTTTCTGTCTGGCTACCAACAGAGGTTTCTGTTTCCACATCATTTTAGCTTGCATTGTTACCTTTTCTGCTGCAGCAGGCAAGGCAGAAAGCGGGTTTCTTCAGAGATTTCTAATTCAAACTGATTAAGAGGCACCGAGAATATGAAGCAGCCCATTCTTCGAAGCCAGGTGGTGAAGGTCTTAGTTTACTGATGAGCTCGAGCCTGGTGCCCACTCAAGGTCCAGGCCATTGTTACTGGTGTGGTACAGAACTGGATAGCCATGCCACCAAGGCTGGGTTCAAGGCAGCTTCTGTTGAAGAGTGATGGCGACTGCTGTGTTCAGTAGAGTATGCCCGTCTGTAGAGGCTGAGAAGATGGCTAACTTCAATCTGAATGCTCTTCCGGGGGAAGGCTGTTGTGTGAATGTAGGAGTACAGTGTTTTAGTTGCTGCCTGGTAACTGTATTTGTTTCCCAGGACTGCCATAACAAAGTACCACAAATTGGATGGCCTACATTTATAGACATTTATTATCTCACATTTCTAGAGGCCAGGAGTCTGAAATCAAGGTGTCAGCAGGGTTGGTTCCTTCTGAGAGCTATGAGAGTGTGTGGTCCTTAAATCTCGATTATTTATTTAAATGTCTCTATCCAGTAATTAGCAGATTTTCTGAAGATGGTTGTCTTAGAGTATTAGTATTGTAGTAATGTAGTTATATATGGTATTTGGATGCCAGGATATAAAATATGATTAATAAAATTGGAAATGTTTACAGAATTTATGTTGGTGTGTTTCATTTAAAAAATTGATCCCTTTGGTCATTGAATACATTTTTTTTTTTTTTCTTTTTTTTTTTTTTTGCGGTACGCGGGCCTCTCCCCTTGCGGAGCACGGGCTCCGGACGCACAGGCTCAGCGGCCATGGCTCAAGGGCCCAGCCGCTCTGCGGCATGTGGGATCTTCCCAGACCGGGGCACGAACCCGTGTCCCCTGCATCGACAGGCGGCCTCTCAACCACTGCGCCACCAGGGAAGCCCCTGAATACATTTTTAATAGAATTATTTTCAGTAGGAAGGTGCCTCCTACATAATGGATTGGCAACTAAGAGTTTTATGTCCAAACTGATTTAAGTTAATTATATATAAAATCTTTTTAATCTTTTGTGTTACAATGAATCTAAAGAGATGGTTATAGATTTAAAGTAAAATCACCTCTGATTAAATTATCAAACTGATTTAAGTTAGTATTATTCAAATCGTTCTGCTACAATAAATACGCTTTCCTCATTTTAATATTAAATTTAAAATGTAACCTATAGGAATTATAACAATTTTTTTTTTAGCTTTTCCTTTTGACTTTGGGTGTTTTAATTTTGAATTCTTCTCTTGAAAATGTCAATACTAGTTTAAATTTTATTTAACCTGATTTCTAAGATTTAATTATTCTGATTTGATTGTTTGAGAAATCTACCTCTTCCCACCAAAATGAATGTAAGCAGATACAAATTTTATGAATTAAGTCTTGCCATTAGAAAAAGCCCTCAATTTCTTATTCACTTAATTTATTTCAACATTTTCCTAATATACATGTTCATGGAGGAAGTTAAAGTTGGTTGCTAGGCTCTTCCCTCCCTTCCTCCCTTCCTCCCTTCTTTTCACTTTTTTTTTGGCCGTGCCTCATGGCATGCAGGATATTATTTCCCCTGGCCAGGGATCGAACCCGCGCCGCCTGCAGTGGAAGCGCTGAGTCTTAACCACTGGACCGCCAGGGATGTCCCTCCCCTTTTCCTTTTTTTTTTTTTTTTTTTTTTGCGGTACACGGGCCTCTCACTGTTGTGGCCTCTCCCATTGCGGAGCGCAGGCTCAGTGGCCATGGCTCACGGGCCCAGCCGCTCCGCGGCATGTGGGACCCTCCCAGACCGGGGCACGAACCCGTGTCCCCTGCATCGGCAGGCGGACTCTCAACCACTGCGTTACCAGGGAAGCCCCCCTTTTACTTTTTATTTTGAAATATTTTAGACTTTAAGAAGAGTTATGAAAATAGTACTTTTCAGCCAACTTCTCCTAATAGTAACACCTTATATAACCCCGTAGTATAATTTCCAAAACTAAGAAATTAACATTGGTATAGTACTGTTAACTATAGTATGGTACTAATTTTTTGCAGGTTTCACCAATTTTTCTCCTAATTCCCTTTTCTGTTTTAGCACCCAGGCTCGGAACCCACATTGCATTTATCGTCATGTCTCTTTAGTCTTCCCCAGTGTGTGCTAGTTCTTAGGTCTTCCTTCGTCTTTCATGACCTTGAGACTTGGGAAAAGTACCGGTCAGTTATGTTGTAGAATATCTCTCAATTTGGGTTTGTCTGAGGTTTTCCTATGATCAGGTTGAGGTTAAGCACTGTTGGGAAGGATACTACAGAGGTGATGTCCTCAGTGTATCGTATCAGTAGTGCTTGATATCTTATTACTGGTAAGGTGGCTGATTATTTATTTACCATTTAATTTTAAGATTCAGGTGAGATTTGCATAACATAAAATTAACCATTTTGAAGTGAACAATTCAGTGGCATTTGGTACATTGACAGTATTTTATAACCCAACAGCTCTATCTAGTTCCAAAACATTTTCATCACCCCCCAAAAGGAAACCTGTACCCATTAATCAGTTGCTCCCAATTTCCCTCATCTCTCAGCCCCCCCACCCCCAAACTGTCTCTACGGTTTACTAATTCTGGATATTTCATATAAATGGAATCATGCAATAAGTGTTCTTTTGTTTCTGGCTTCTTTCACTTAGTATAGTGTTTTCAATGTTCCTCCATATTTTAGCATTTATCTAGTACTTCATTTCTTTTTATGGCTGAATAACATTTCATAGTATGTATATAACATAATTTATCCATTCGTCCGTTGATGGACATTTGGGCTGTTTCTGTCTTTTGGCTATGGTGAATAGTGCTGCTGTGAGTAAACACGCATGTACATGTATTTGTTGAATTGTTGGATCATATGGTAATTCTAACAAACTTTCTGGTTCAGGTATTCTTTACTTTTTCTGGTTTTCATTTGATTGATTTTAATTTTCATATAGAATAATAAGGTACCACAAAATTCGGAGCAAAAATATTTTTTGTGTTTTACATGTCAGAGTGAGTTATGTTTTAAAACCTGGAGGTATTTGTCATTCTGATTGAGCTATTTTTTTTCTGGATTTGATTGTTGACAGACTTTACCTGTTTTTCCCATTTATAATGATAACAAGATACAGTGCTAGAGTCCATGAGTTTTAATGTATTTTATGTATTATCAGGTAATGTTGTATTGCTTTGTCCTTATTTTGGACAGTTTATCTCTCAACTACAGAAAATTTACTGGTTTAAGGAAACATCTGTAACAAATATCCCAAAGAACAGTGTCAGGAAGCTTTTTATACTTTTAAATATATTTTTCATTTCAGATTTGAGATTTTTTATGTAGTTTTGAACCTTCCTTTGTAATGATTTATTTTCACAAGATAGATATATGTAATGTAGTCTTGATTTTAAAAAATTGCTTTCTACTTTTCCATATAGCAGATAGAGAAAGGAGGAATGATAATTCTACTAGAAACTTGATAAGATGGCAGATGAGAAAGAATAGAACAGATCTGTTAAGCCTGTTCTTTAGTCCAGTTTTCCTTAATCTTGAGTAACTGGGAAACTTGTGTGTAGTCCCTGAATATTTTCCACCAAAGAGGAGTATGAGTTGGTTCTTCAGTGGCTTAGCCTGAAGACCAAAGATTTTATTTTATCTTGTTCCAAAAAGACCAGTCTTTTATGCCAAACTCTGTTGGTCCAGGAAATCTCCCTTTCCCCACTGGTAGGTAGCTCTGGCAAACCTGAGGCTTTCCGGTAGAGTCAAAGGGGCCTTGAACCTCTGGTTTGGGTGAGTTTCATTTCTAGCACTTACAGCCTTCTTGGGCTCTAAGCTCTAGAATGAAACTCATGGCCTACTCTTGATCTAACAATAGACGTCTGATGTTGACACTGATCTGTAGCCCAATGCTCTTCATTGTAGTGGGGAGGAAAATTTGGAATTTTTATAGAAAATGAGTAAATTAATGGACAGAGTATTTGAGAATAACTTGAAGCTACAGAAACTTTTTGTTTCTGATAGCACTTCTCAAAAATCAAGTGGTACTATGAGGGCCAGACTTACAGGTCTGTTGATGTGACTTATGGTAGGGAGATACCTCTAAAGAGGTAGCATTTATCCCCTAGATTAATGTTAATTCATTTCTAGTGTGTAGAACTAGGGGAGCAGATTTAAACTTAATATTCTTGTTCCTTGCAGTTTAGGTTTTTTTCTCTCCTCTCCCCCATGTCTAGGTCCTCTGGTAGTTAATTGTCTAATGATTTGCAGTGTCACTTGGTTGTCAAACTTCCTCAGACCATTGATGAGCTTTTAGCAGCTGGGGTGATGACAGGTAAACATGGGGCTGCACATTTGGGAACTGGAGTGTCTGTATTCCGGGATGCTTGCTGATAACAAAGCTGTATATACTTATAAACATTTTTTCTGTTTTGGGAAACTCATTCTTATTTTTTTAGAATTGGAAATGTGCTACTTTTTTCAGTGTTCAATTTTTAAATAAAAATGTTTCTGAATTTTAGAAATGTAAAGAGATTTAAATATTTAAGAATTCTTTAGGTACAGCATGGTGACTGTATAGTTAATAATACTGTATTGTGTATTTGAAAGTTGCTAAGAGAGTAGATCTAAGAAGTTCTCAGCACAAGAAAAAAAACTGGTAACTATGCTAATGGATGTTAACTAGATTTATCGTGGTCATTTTGCAGTATATACTAACACTGCTGTGTATAAAATAAATAAGCTACAAGGATATACTGTACAACGCAGGGAATATAGCCAATATTTTATAATAACTATAAATGGGATATAATGTTTAAAAATTGTTGTATACCTGAAACTTATATAATATTGTTCATCAACTATACCTCAATTAAAAAAAAATTGAAAAAAATACTAATATTGACTCATATGGTACACCTGCAAGCACTATCTTATATGTCAGTTATATCTCAATAAAAAAAGTTAAAAAAATTCTTTTAATTCAAATGAATCAGATAACTCACTTTTACTTTTAACAATAATACTTGACGGGACTTCCCTGGTGGCGCAGTGGTTAAGAATCTGCCTGCCAATGCAGGAGACACTGGTTCGAGCCCTAGTCCGGGAAGATCCCGCATGCCGTGGAGCAACTAAGCCCGTGCGCCACAGCTACTGAGCCTGTGCTCTAGAGCCCGCGAGCCACAACTACTGAAGCCTGTGTGCCTAGAGCCTGTGCTCTGCAACAACAGAAGCCACCGCAATGAGAAGCCCACGCACTGCAACGAAGAGTAGCAGGCAAAATAAATAAATAAATAAATTTATGGGGAAGAAAAATTCTTGACTAAGGACATCATCTAGTTTTTGAAAAAGGGACAGTAAAAAATTCTTGATTTTTATTAACAAGGAAAATTACATGCGGCAATCCCCAGAATAGTAGTTACCCTGTTTTTTATTGTTAGCGAGTGACTGAATTGATCTGATAGAATCAGGAGCACTATAATAAAATGAAAATTTCATATGTGAACACATTATAAAATCTGAATGCTTCTTTAGTCAGAAGGTGGGATTGCTTTGTAGAATGAAGTTTAAAAGGAATTTGATAATCAGAGATGCTGTACCTTAAGTCACTGTTATAATACATTCACCACTTTACACGTTAAGCCACCAACTAAGACTTCAGAATTACATCCGTGGGTACATGCATTAAAGATGATCCCGCTGAAAAAAAGGGAATAACATTCCTTGAGCAACTTTAAACCAGGTGTAAAGAGGGGAGTACTTTCATAAATACAGAGCCACTGTGTGGAAGCCCTGCTTTGAGGCCTGGGAATAAATTCAAAAGTGTGATAGATTGTTTTCTTTTTTTAAAAAATAAATTTATTTATTTATTTTTGGCTTCGTCGGGTCTTCGTTGCTGTGCACAGGCTTTCTCTAGTTGCTGCAAGCGGTGACTTCTCTTGTTGTGGAGCACAGGCTCTAGGCACATGGGCTTCAGTAGTTGCAGCACGTGGGGTCAGTAGTTGTGGCTCATGGGCTCTAGAGCACAGGCTCAGTAGTGGTGGCACACGGGCTTAGTTGCTCTGTGGCATGTGGGATCTTCCCGGACCAGGGCTCGAACCCATGTCCCCTGCATTGGTAGGTGGGCTCAACCACTGCGCCACTGGGGAAATCCCGTGTTTTGTTTTCTTTAAAGAAATCCATTTGGCTTGTCTAGAGTATTCTTTCTCCCCCGTCCCCCCCCTCTCACTTCCTTGTGAATTTTTCCTTATGAGTAGGAAAGAAGTAAAAATCGTTTTTATCCATTTGAAAGTATTGCTTTATTATATTTATTACTTTAAAAAATGTGTTAAACTGATAAATAAAAAATGTCTTATTTAATCATATGCCTGTCTGTATGCAAATATCCATCATAATCACCAGAATCCAGCCATTTCTACTACCTCCACCCCTGGACTCTGCAGAAGCCTGTTAGCTGATGTCTTATACTGTCCTCCCTCACCAACAAGTTCATTCTCTACATAGCACCAAAGTGATTTTTGGTGTTGAATGTCAGAGCAGGCTACCCCAAAATTCCACTTGTTTAGTCATTAATTTCTAAGCTCTTATGATTAGCTTCAAGGCTATACTTCACTTGACTTCCCTAAAACCTCATCTCTTGCTTTCCCCAACTGCAGTCACAGTGGTCTCAGCGATGTTCTTTCAGCTTTGTGCGTCCCCATTGCAGGGTCTTTGCACTCGCTGTTCCCTTTGTCTGGAAAGCCTTCCCTTAGATAAACACAGGGCTCTTTTCCTCAGTTTCTTCATATATCACCTCGTCAGGGAGGTCTTCTCTGATCACCTTATATAAAATCATGACCTTGTTCCTTTCTCTATACCCAGCCTTCCATATTCCTTTTACCCTGCTTTACTTTTTTCTGAGACTCATATTATCTGAGGTAGTATGTATTTATTTTTGTTTTGTTTTGATTATTATCACCCTCTTAAAAATGGAAATGTCATCAGGGCAGGAGCTCTGTTTTATTTTCTATGGGAGGTCTAGCTCTTGGAACTATGCTTTACCCATGGTAGGCACTCACTGTGTTGTTTATCTGTTGAGTGAGTGAGCGAGTGAATGAATGAATGATTAAATAAGGGGAAGAGAGTTCTAGGCAGATGTGAAAAGCATTGGTATGTGTAAGGAACTGAAAGTACTTCCCTCTGCATCTGAGATGGGCAGGCTAAGTGGTGATCTCTTTCTCTTTGTTCTCAGAGGCCTCTGCATGTAGTTTTTGTCATCAAGGCTAAAGAAGTTAGACATGGACTTCGTCCTGAGGCATCATGGATGCCACTAGTTGTGCGATCCACACTGACACACTGAAAGTGTGATCAGATTAGCGTTTTAGGAAGTCTGGTTGCTAATGATGAATGAATTAGAGATGAACAAGACTGTAGGCCTGGTGCAAATTCAGTGGACAGTAGTCCAGGGGCATGATGATGGTGACCTGAACTAGACTAGTGATACAGAGGTGGAAGATGCACAAATTGAAGAGATATGCAGTATTTAGGAAGCAGGCCTCAGTAACTGATTAGATGTGGAGCAAGAATGATGCATAAGAATCTGCACGGCCAGCTAGGTGGGTGGGATGCTGCCCTGAGATAAGGTGCAGGTTTGGAGGTACAGGGTTATGGATATTTGAGTCCAGATACTACTTGGGGTGTTACGTTAGTTTCCTAGGGCTGCAGTAACAAAGTACCTAAAACTGGGTGGATTAAAACAGCAGAGATTTATTGTCCCAGTTCTAGAGGCTGGAAGTCCAAAATCAAGGTGTGGGCAGGGCCATATTCCCTCTGACTGCTCTAGGGGAGAATTCTTTCCTGGCTTTTCTAGCTTTTGGTGTTTGCCGGTAGTCCTTGACTTTCCTTTGCTTGTGGACCGCCATCTCTCCCCTGGGTGTCTCCACGTGGTCTTCCCTCTGTGAATGTCTCTCCATGTCCAGATTTCCCCTTTCTATAAAGATACAAGTCATGTTGGATTAGGGGCACCCTAATGACCTCATTTTAACTTGATTACCTCTGTAAACACCCTATTTCCAGAAAGTCACATTCTGTGCCACTAGGTGTTAGGACTTCAATGTATCTTTCATTGATGAATGGTAGAATTTTACCAAAAGTTAATAGGGTTTGATGAATTGAGTTAATATATGGTAGGAGGTCAGGAAGGAGAAAGCAAAGGTAAATCTTGAGTTTTCATGTTTAACTGAGAGAATTCTGGTGCCATTGGAAAGAATAGGGGGAAAGAGAAGGACAGTTTCCAGACAAGAAGAGGGGAGAGGGAAGTGAGTTTTGTTGTGAGCCTGCCGAATTTGACATGTAGGTGATAGTCGCATTGCATCCTGATCTAGTCAGAATTCAGGGAGGAGATCTGCATCTAGATAATAGGTTTACTATGAGAATGTCTGGGCTCTCTCAGGGAAAGAGGCTGGTGAAGGTAGCTAGGTCTAAAAAGGAAGCTAAAGAGAGATGGTTACTTTGTTGAAATGGATACCTTCATCCATTATTGGAAAAAGAAGTCTCATGAGAAGATCTATCCCTTTACTCTAAATGTCAGTTCTAGTAACGTCTAGATAGTGGATTTAGTAGCCGTAGTGGTCCCTGCATGAACAGAAGTAGAGCTACCAGTTCCTGACAGCTGCGAGTCAGCCTCTGGGCATCTTGCTAAATTTTCAAATATAATTATACAGTAGACTTCCTTTAACAAATTCTGTGTTCCCAGCTATAATTATAACTGCTTTTCCTGCCTATCGCCTGTTCTTTGTCTTACTACTCTCCTCCTCACCTCCCCCTGCTGGTTAGAATTATCCTCTGGTCCTTTGGGATCTGAGAAAATAGGAAGCTTTTACTGCAGTTTTCTTTCCTAAGCATAGACTTACCAGTGCACACCAAATTCCTTCTCTCCATTCTAGTCTAAAATACATTTCCAGTTATAAGACATAGTGTTTTAAAGTACAAGCTAGCAATATTCTATATAAAAGTAATTTTTGTTTTCAAAGAATATGAAGATACAAATGAGGTACATTGTAAACTCTCTCTGCAACTGCCGGAAAATGACCATCACAACTTACCCAGTGCTCCGTGTCATAGCTAAGACACTTAAGTAACATCTTGTTCACCGCCATGCTTTAGACCAAGAGTTGTTGTTGAATAAATTAAGGTTTGTAACCAAAAGTGAAGTCATTTTAAATCCTACAACCATAATCCTGCAAGGGTTTCCAGGACTCATCATGACAGTAATTGGTAAAACCAGAAATATGAGTGGGATTTTCTGTTTTCTCATCTGTTTTTATCACCCAAATATCCATGGTGAAAATAAATCACTTTAAACTATGATCTGTTGTCCTTTACAAATACATTGTAGTTTTCTGGTGATAAACTTCAAGGATATATTTCCATGTCATTTAGATTATATTCTAAGTCATTTTAATGTCTTTCTTAAGAAATAACTAAAATGTATAGATTTCTGAATGTGCAGAAGAAGAGATATGCTTGAACTTTTAGCTTGCAGTGGAAGTAGTCCAGAAGGAATTATGGACCTGTGTCAGTTATACATTGTTATATGTAGTTTTCGTCACTAACTTATTCACTAAAAATACTTAGGAGTATTTGTTTTGTGTCAGGCAGTGTGCTAGTTGCCAGTTTACTGAGGTTTTAGTTTGAAAAACTAGATTAAAAAGGTACGCTTTTAATGGTTGAGATATACGTGGGAATAAACAGTAGTGTATTCAGTTGCCTATTAAAATAATTCTGTGTATTCTGGATAGCTTTAAATATTATACATAGGACTGCTCTTATACAGTAATTGGTTGACGCTTTTTGACCTCAGTGTAAGACTGCAGTATTTAATGAATAAACAAGGAGAATAAAGTTCTGATAAATAAGGCATCTTCTTGAAACTTATAAGCTTGAAGCCTTTTAGCATGAAATTGACAGGTGTTCCTTTCCTGAAAGAGTAAGTGAATAACGTTATGTTTTCATGCTTACAGGTCCTCATCCTGTCATAGGAATAATAGCCTTGAAAAGCAGAGCTTTGGAATTCACTATTGAGAGATGTCTCCTTATCAGTATGATTTTATGCTCACGTGGGGAGGCTTCAGGCTGAGGAATGAGATTAGATTTGCAGGGGAAGAATATTTGCTGTCCTCGTTGCTTTGGTTTCTAAGGAATGCTTACCCCTTAGCCTCAAATGTGCTGTGGTATTAGCTACTTCAAAATAGATTACTCAAGACTCTTTATTTGGAAAACCTTCAGTATGCATCGTGATGCGTTACTTGCGATAAAAAAATGAGGCGACAATTATATGAAACAAAACACTACAGCTGCTGACAGATGTCATTAACAGCTTTCTCAAACACGGGTCCTTCAAAAGGACCTGCTACACATCTGATGTGGTGAGTTAGGGTCATTAACTCAAGATGGGCTACCGTTGTCCAGTACAGTTGTTGTTGTTGGTTTGTTTTTTTTTTTGTGGCTTTAGCCTTTTGATAATTTATTGGGACCTTGGTGTTTGATATAGTCTAAAAACTATTCTTCTGAATTACAATTAATAAATGTAGAGGGAATGAGGGAAAGAGTAAATCACCGTGGTAAACACCACAGTAAGAGTCGTTGTAGGCAAGATCCATTCATGGATGCCAAAAACAGGGGGAGGGCTTCCCTGGTGGCATAGTGGTTGAGAGTCCGCCTGCCGATGCAGGGGACATGGGTTCGTGCCCCAGTCCGGAAAGATCCCACATGCCGCGGAGCGGCTGGGCCCATGAGCCATGGCCGCTGGGCCTGCGCATCCGGAGCCTGTGCTCCGCAACAGGAGAGGCCACAACAGCGAGAGGCCCGCGTACAGCAAAACAAAACAAAACAAAAACAAAAACGGGGAAAGTTTGAGGGGAAACAGAATGTTTCCACAGTTTAAAAGTATCTCTCCAAGATGTTTAATAATTACAAAGAGAAACATAGTAACTTTACAGAGGCGAAAGCTGGCAGTGTTGAACCAATGTTAATTTTATGTTTTGATAACTGTGCTGTAATTATTACATACGATGTTAATATTAGAGGAACCCAGGTGAACAATACATGGGAACTCTGTACTATTTTTGCAACTTTTCTATATGCATAAAATTATTTCAAAGAAGTTTTTAAAAGCCTATTCTTCTGGAAATCTGATATAGTGCTCTCACGCTTATCCTTTGAGACCGTAAAAGGTGCTCCTTTATTGTAATGAAGTGTCTTTGGTTTCAGAAATAATTATCTTGGACATAGTTCAGGGTAGACATCTATTAGAACACGTTTTGCTCAGTATCCTGTTGCTGACTAACATTTGTTATCACGTTTCTCCGAATCATCTTTTAATAACAATTGTAGAAATACCCAAGTTGGGTAAGTTGTTTAGAGATGTTAACTGATCTCTGCTGTAGTCAGTGAACTAGTATATGGAAGAATTTGAAGATCAGAAATAGATGACATCTAAAAGTGACACCAAAAGTGAATAAATAGGAGGTATCTGGGGTTGTGTGCCATCGCGATTTTACACACATGTACAAAAATGTGGCCACGTTTCCAAGATGTAAAATACGTTATACAGTGTTCCAAATGTTTGTCCTTTTTAATACAAACTGTACTTTAAATGTGTTTCAGTTATGAGAGAAGAAATCTCTGGGAAGTGGGCCACGGAATGAACTTTCTGTTCAAGTTTGTAAATATTACAATAGCAGGTCACTTGTTGTCCATTTGAGATTAGAGCCACATAATAGACTTTCTCAATAAAAATCTATACTGCCACTGTCTGTGTATGGAAAACCATTAGTTGTAGTTGCACAGGGGAGGCTTATGCCTGCTGTTGCAAATACCACTGACAAACTAAACTTACTGAGGTCAATGGCTCTGTTACTTTGCAAGAAAAATTTCCATCTAGAATAGTGCCTGATGATAAATTAATATTGACTGAGTGAATGAATGAACACTGAAGACTGTATAAGGTGAATGTCCATATTAAATGTAAAATTCAAATGTCTACAGTAATGCAACTCTAGTGTTGAACGCTCAGAATCCAAGCCATCAAAGTGGCAGTTTTCTTGAGAATTAACTCCTTTCTACAAATCTACACTTGCTGTAAAGGGCATCTCAAATTCCATGTTTGGCAATTTAACGATACTATGAATATTTCTGTACCGGGGTTGGTTTCATTGTGTTTCAGCAGCAGGCTGGATTCTGGTGATGGCAGGGCATACATAGCCCCCAGAAGGTTCCTTAGAGAGTTGACAATTGTGTTTTTCCCAAGAAGTTGAGGTTAGGGGAATAGAGAGAGTGAATGAAGCATTCTCCTGTTTCAGTAAACCTTGGCAATCTTGTTAAAATTATTCTAACCAGAAAATATTTCCAAAATACAGTTATTAGTATTATTTACATCGTAAAGATTATTTAATGGCATAGCCAATTTGTGTCATTAGGCAGTTTAAGACATACTCTTTAGAGTAATACATAGAGTATATTTATTGGAATATACATACTGAAATGAATATCTTCTGCTTTGTTAAAAAGTTGTTGATTTTACATTGTTATAATTATTTGATTTTGCAGACCTCATTACCCCTCTTTGACAGGAGGGTGTACTTTAAAAATGTCATGTTTTAGGGCTTCCCTGGTGGCGCAGTGGTTGAGAGTCTGCCTGCTGATGCAGGGGACGCGGGTTCGTGCCCCGGTCCGGGAAGATCCCACATGCCGCGGAGCGGCTGGGCCCATGAGCCATGGCTGCTGAGCCTGCACGTCGGAGCCTGTGCTCCGCAACGGGAGAGGCCACAACAGTGAGAGGCCCGCGTACCGCAAAAAAAAAAAAAAAAAAAAAAGTCATGTTTTTAATAAGTGATTCCTCTTCTCCCCATCATGGCATATTATTTTCATCCTAGTCATTGCATCTTTTCAGAGTCATTTATAAAAGGTAATGAGTCTCTTAAAAAGTAGATTTGGTTCGCCTACTTTGGAGAACCCTTTGGAGAAGTAACCATGTGCAGTTGGCTGGGGGAAGCAGGGAAGGTTAATTTTTCTGCCTTTAAGTACTACAGAATGTCCACAGGAAACTGAAATTGCTTAGTCTCATTTAATGTGCAGTTTTTATAGTGTCTAAAGTAACCATTAATACTAGGTAGAAGAAAGTATTTGTAATTTTATCTTCTATGAGGAGCGTAGGTTTTATATTAAAAATATGTGGTTCTAATGTTATATTGTACAAACATTCATTTTGGTTTAAAACTTAGGGCAGATTGGAAAATTGGTGGGGGGTTTGGTCCTAGCTCTGCCAGATACCGTCTCTGTGATCTTGAACAAGTCAGTTTGTCTTTCTGAATCTCTTTTTTTTCCTCATCTGTAAAATACTGAAGTTAAGAATAACTCTGTCCACTGTGTGGTTTGTGAGGATTACTTCAACTAAACATGATAATGTATCTGTGATAACACCCAGCACCAGGGTAGGTTGCCCAGCTCCACTTCAGGTCTGTGAACAGCGCCTCCTGGAGGTGAGCTGAGCACCGTGCCTGGAGTACGGTGGCCAGGCTCAGTGGGCTCTGGTTTTCTGATGAAAAGATGCCTGTGGAAGGGTGTTGTGAGCTGAAGTACTGGAAAAACAGAAATCTTAAAAATACTTAAATGTTAAAACATGATTAACCAAATAGATGCAGAATAGATATCACAAACCCCAAATCTGTACAAACTAACTCATTGAGGTCTTACTTAATAATTAATACTACCTGATTTTGAACCAATAAAAAAAGTAATACCATGTAATACTATTTGCAAGCAATGGATTTTGGGCTATTTCAGATCATTTCTTTTTATTCTTTTTTTGCAGGGGAAAAAGTCATTAGTCTGCATTTATAATCAGGACTAGCTTCCTGTAACATTATTTATTTTAACTTTTTATTTATAGATTTTGAAATTGACAATTCTAAATACAGCAATAGTAAGGCACTGCATTTTTGCAGGAAACAAAAAGCACAATTAACATAAAGTCAGAGCCAGCCACAAATAAAATATTCCAGCAAACTGTGTAAGGGGAAAAAAATGCTCTGGGAAGCAGATGCCAAGAAATGTTGCAAAGGTGGCCTTATTACACTGGAAAGAAAAGAATACAGAAGGATTAGTAGTTATAGGAGGAGTAGGAAGGTGGGGAGCGAAGCATGGTGAGTGAGTGCTGCCTGCGTGGCAGGCACTGGTAGTTCTGGGCACCTCATGCAGATCCTCGCATCTGACCCTCCCAGCTACTTTATAAGTTAGGTCCCCACTTTACAGATGAAGTAGCTGGGGCACAGAGAATGTGAAGTCATTTTTCCTAAAACCTTATATCCAGGATACAAACTCAGGCTTTTTGGCTGTGGAAGTCATGCTCTTACCTACTCTGTGTCCTGCATTGCTACCGTCTACTTACAATGCAGATGACGCTCAGAATGTAGTTTGTATATATTTTGTGAAGAATGTTTAAATGGTATCGTGGGGTTCTCTCCGAGGTATTGATTTGGCCCCTTAGAAAAGTAATTGGTTCATGGATGGGATCCCTGGTATCCTCAGAAATAATAACCCCCTCAAGAATACCTTAGTGGTAAGACCTTAACTGTCTTTCTAGATGGTTTTTTTTTTTTAACATTCCTTCCATGTATGCATAAAGTGTATTATTACATATGATAATTTCATTTACATCTAACTTTTAATAATTATCAACATAAGTATATAGATGAAAGGAACGCATAGGGATGGTAAAGTGTAGGATTATATCACCAATGTTTTAGGCAGGGATTGTTTATGAAGTTTTGTACTTCCTGGCAGACTGCTGTGCCTAATGAGAGTATTTTATTTCTTTAATAGAATCTCATGTAGTAGGGGCTTACTATCTAATTGATTGCATTATTCTAGGTATAGAAATAATGAAACTCACGTAGTTCTTTCTTTGTGAAAATATTTTATTTCAAATATTTCCTTTCTGTTTGACAAAAGAGCATTGGATTTTTGCTTTAAAGAAAAAATTGTGACCTTTTTGGTTTTATTTTTATTTTTTAGCCTGGACTGTGGCAGAATCAAATGACCAATAGTTTCTGATGGCTAACACCTGTTCTTTTTTTTTTTTTAAACTGCAAAATTCTTAAAAAGGTATGGTGACTAAATCATCTTATTCTTAGGCATCATGTTTTCCTTCTTTTTGTCTTCTAACTTTTATAGTGCTCTTTTTTATTGCATTATCGTTCTCAGCCCTAGGACCTAACTTCTAACATTAGCCAAATTCTAAAAGAGGTCCACTTTTAAGAGAAAATTTTGGTTGGAAGATTTTAGCCAGATCTGAGATTCCCTGTCATATGATGTTAAAAAATCTTTGAAGCAACTTTTATTGTTAGTTACCTTAATTCAGATTGCTAATCCTGGATTATTTTTCTCTTCAATTGATTATTTAAAAAAGATAGATAATCTTACATTATCTACCTTAACTGCGCCAAATGGCACCTGATTTAATAAGAAAGTTCTAACTGTATAAAGTACAAAAGTCAGAAGATAAGCTGTGGAAGTGTAGAGTTTGGCATTCGTTGTTATTGTAGTGGGCTCAGCCTTCTTCCTCACCCCCATACACGTATTTCCTATATTGTATACCTCACCGTGGTCAAGAAGAGGGCCAGTTGTGTAACTTTGCTCTCAGCAGAGTGTACAATTGGCTAAAGCTGCAATGGCAAATATGTAGCTTACATGCATCCCCTTTCCTGTGCTTATTGTAGACATCCGCTCATGGCATACTTTCTTGTTTAGCCAAAGATAGTTTCATAATGTTCTCTATTTTAGGGAACCGTTACTGGTCAACCAGAGTTTCCATGTGAGAAAACCTATCTGCTGTTGCTGGAATAGAGAGTTTGGGATGAGCACTAAAAGTTCTACATCTTCTCCCTTCATGCCTAGGATTTGATGTAGCCCAACATTAAAAGATCTTACTTACTGTCTTAGATTGTTAAGTGTGTTAGCAGTTTAGTAACCTTCTAAGTGTACTTAAACACACTTGAATTTAGCACAGCAAAATTGATCCCCTCCCCCCAAAACACCCTTTTTATGAAATATTCTGTTAGGAAACCTTCTTTAGATACCACTGCAGTTCATTTGTGGACAGCTCTTCTATAAATTTACACTCAAAAAGTTATCCTTGGTTAGGGATGGGGAATGGGTTGTGTCTTGTGATCTAACTCCAATTCATTGATAAGACTGATATATTAGGTTTTCCCAGAGAAATATATATAATTAATAAGGTAGGGGTGTGTGTGTGTGTGTGTGTGTGTGTGTGCGCGCGTGCGCTTGTGTGTACAGAAAAAGAGAGAGAGGGAGATTTTAAGGAATTGACTCACATGAATGTGGAGGCTGACAAGCCCAAAATCTGCAGGTTAGGCCAACAGGCAAGAGCTGATGTTGCATTTTAAGTCCAAAGGCAGTCTGTCGGTAGAATTTCCTCTTCTTCAGGGGAGATCAGGCTTTTTAAAATTAAGGCGTACAACCAGTTTGGTGAGGCCCACCCACCTTAAGCCCAGTAGTCTCTTTTACTCAGCCTATTGATTTAAACGTTAATCTCATCTAAAAAAAATACCTTCACAGAAACATCTAGAATAATGTTTAACTAAATATCTGGGTACTGTGGCCTAGCCAAGTTGACACATAAAATTAACCATCACAGTTGAGAAAGACTGACTGATTCAGTGATTACTGAATACCTAATATGAGACAGCCTCTGTGCTTGATATTGGAGGACCTCAGCAGATTTAAAAAGAGAAAAATTTAGTCGACAGTTTTTTTTCTTGTCAACTAATCTTAGAATAGAAATTAGTCATGCTTATACTAAGTACAAAAAAGGAAGCTATTTCTTAAAAAATATGTAATGGGGGAGATACATTCAATGTCCAATAATTTTATATTTAATTTTAAATTAAATTTAGTGAGAACTACATTGAATTTAAAAATTTATATTCAGTTTTAGAATGACTTTATTCTTAGTAGATTATTCTAGAAATAGTCTTTCAAGCATAACAAAATGCAAATCTCTTTAGGAGTAACTTATGTTGAAAGAGAAAATGCTGTTTCATCCAGACCCCTGGCTCCGTTTTCTCAATGATACAGCGCATTGTTTTTTTGGTTTTGTTTGGTTTTGTTATTTGTTTTTCATCTGAAAGGAGAGTCTAAGTTTCAGCCTAAGTAGAACACTTTACCTCTTCTATTGAAGCGTATTATCTAGCCTCCTCTGCCTAAATTAGAGTGAGTTGTTTTTAACATGCTCAGGAAAGGGACTTTTCAGAAAGGCAAGTCAAACCTTTTCTATTTTATTTGGTTGTGAATTGTTATCAGAAATGGTGAAAAATTTTATTAGGAAAAAAAGTAAGGATATGATATAATACAGAATGAAAGAAACTAGTAGGTGTTAATACTTGGAATGAAGTTTTAATTGTGGGTATTTGATGACTATTTGCAACTTCTTGCGGGGCTTAATTCTTTTCTGGAAATGAATTAAGACAACTAAAAATGATTTGGATTAGCATTTTCCACTGTTAAGGTAAAGGTATGAATTCTGTATTGGATAAAATGATTCTGGGGCTTCCTTGGTTGGAACAGTGGTTAAGAATCCGCTTGCCAGTGCAGGGGACATGGGTTCGAGCCCTGGTCCGGGAAGATCCCACATGATGTGGAACAGCTAAGCTCGTGCGCCACAACTACTGAGCCTGCGCTCTAGAGCCTGTGCTCCACAACAAGAGAAGCGACCACAATGAGAAGCCCGTGCACCGGAATGAAAGTAGCCTATGCTCTCCGCAACTAGAGAAAAGCCCGTGTGCAGCAATGAAGACCCAACGCAGCCAAAAATAAAATGAATAAACTAAAAATAAAAAGATTCTGTTCAGAAACACATACTAGTGAGTTAGTTGTGCAAGTGGGTGCTAGTTCTGAGCAGGGTGATCATAAGCCCGGTTTGCTTGAGACAGTCCTTTGAATGCCTGCTATCCTGCCTTAATTATTTTTAGCACCTGTGTATTTGTTTGTTATTGTTCCCAGGAAAATTATTGCAAATTTATTGGTTTAAGACAGCACAAATTTTTAATTATATAATTGTATAGTTCAGAAGTCCAATATAGGTCTCCCCAGGCTAAAATCAAGGTGTCAGAGAATGTTTCCTGTTCTTTCAGTTTGTTGGCAAAATTCAATTCCTTGTGGTTGTAGGACCTAGGTCTCCAATTTCCTTGTTGCCGATACACCTCGAGCCCTTTCCAGCTTCTTTGGGAGCTGCATTTTGGCTCATGGCCCCCTTCCTCCAGTTTCAAAGCCAGCAACAGCAGTTTGAATCCTTCTCATTTGCACCACTCTGACCCTTTTCCTCTCATAGCATCTTTCCTTCTGATTCATGTGATTAGATTCAGCTCAACAGGATAATCTAGGATAATCCCTCCAGCTCAAGGTTCATAACTGTAATCACATCTTCAAAGGCCCTTTTGCCTTGTAAGTTAACATATTCACAGGTTCTAGGGATTAAGACATGGGCATCTTTGGGGGAGTTGGTGAATTATTCTGCCTCTGACACACCTTTTCACTCTTAGGAATGTCCTAGTTTGGCTGCTAAATTATATGGTCATCCAATTTTAGTAGCTAGTTGAATTATTTAAAACACGAATAAAAACCAAAGCTCAGCTTTCTTCCTCCCTCTCTTTTAAATTTATGTTTCAGTTCTTTCCTTTTCTGTTCCCTCTCCTGCGTCCCTTTGACACCTTTGCAAAGGCTCTGAATCGTTTTCCTGGCTGACTTGTCAGAAGTCAGCAAGGAGGAAGTGTATGTCATTTCTTTTTTGCCCATTAGTTATGGGTAAAGGAGCCACATGTTTTATGGTGTGATGGCTTCCATCATTCTTTTAGTCTTTTGCCTTTGAAGCCTGCCATTCTCATGTACCTCAGTGTTCAGTGACAGTGTAACCGGTGAATCCTGAGGTTGTAGCGTCTCAATCTGAGCAGCTACTTGTGCTTGACGCTGTCCTTAGACTGTTGCATGGGGAGCGGAGGAATTAAGACAGGCTTTTTCTTCCCCCTCTACCTTTAGACTTTATTTTATACCAGAGAGGTCACTGGGCATTGTATTCATTTAAATAGCTGCTGATTTTTTTTCAGAGGGGGTGGTTTTATACTCTAGAAACAATTTTACGAGTACAGCTGCCTTTTTAAATAAAGTAAGTACTTGAATGTTTCTGTTTCACATTTTTGCAAATTTTAATTTATTCAATTACACTACATTAATTGAAGAAAACAATTATGTATTTTATGTGTGTCTGAAGACCAAATTGCCATTTATGTCTATTCTTCAACTTAAATTTGTAATCTGGAATTTTTCCCAAAGCACAAAATACAATTTTGTATTTAGATAGATTAATTTGTTCCTTGGACAGTCTAAAAAAAAAAGACCAATTTATGATTTTTAACCCTGTATCTTTATAAGCTAAGTAGATATTGGATACATGCTAATTTATAGATACTTGAGTCCTTAATTTAGTAGAGAATCCATCAGAGTTTAGATTCAGTTAAGTAACACCTGAGATACAAAACCTGTGCTACATATCTCTAAAGTTAATTTTTTTCTTTTCAGTTTACAATGCCAGTTTTACACTCCATTTGCTGTCAGTGGAAATGTAGGTGGCAGACACAGCACATATTTATCATCACCGAGTTCACTATATCATACAGGAAAAGTACATTAATATGCCGTACAGAAAGCCTAACACACATAAACAACCACTTAGCATTTTTAAGAACATATCTGACTTATTGATTAGCTTAAATATCTTTCAGTCGAGCATGACACCCACGTGGAGTGCATGCATTCACGTACTTATCTCAGAGCAAGTACTGCTTGGACTGATGAATGAGCGTGTCTCTTCTGTATGTATCATGATGAAGATCAAACCTTGGAAAGCTTTTCCCTACCCGTTGGAATCCCTAAAGCTTGTCACAATTAAATTATTCTCCGGGTTCTTGAGGTAAAGCGCACTCTGGAAGACAGCTTTAAAAAACCCTATTATACATCTACATTTATGTTTGGTGTTCTGAGCCTCTTTTCCTGAAGTCTGCGCTGCTGTTCTGGGTTCCAGGCCCAGTGGTGGATGCAGTGGGGGATGGGATGCGTCTTAATTTCTGTTTCTCATGAACTCTTACATTCTTCTATAAACTCTACCCTGTAAATTAGCTTCAAAATGTGTGTGTAGGGCTTCCCTGGTGGCGCAGTGGTTGAGGGTCCGCCTGCCGATGCAGGGGACACGGGTTTGTGACCCGGTCCGGGAGGATCCCGCATGCTGCGGAGCGACTGGGCCCGTGGGCCATGTCCGCTGAGCCTGTGCTCCGGCAACGGGAGAGGCCACGGCAGTGAGAGGTCCGCATACCGCAAAAAAACAAAACAAAACAAAAAACAAAATGTGTGTGTATATTTTAAAATTATGTACAATACCTGTTAGGTTTTTTTCTCATTGGAATACTTCATCGAAATTAGGAAATATCAAAATATAATACCTACTTTACATAGATAACTGACCTAAACCTCAGAGAACGAAATAAAGAAATAATATAGATGTGAAAAAATGGGGGGGGGGGCGAGAAATGCAATTTATATAAGGGATAAAGAACAGATGAGTATATTTTTGCTTTTGACTTTTATGGGAATTTATGTGCATTCTAGAATTGGGACATTTTAAAAGAAAAATGTCCTAGCCTTTTCTTTTAGCAAAACAATACAGTAGGAAGTAATGTATTTAAACATTTTATGGTTTCCTCAGGTATTTAGTTTATATTCTAATATTTTCTCTCTCTAAAACAAAAAGAAAAACAGAATATTTACAAATTATGGTTTCTTGTGTACTTTCTACAACCCTGCTTGGGTGAGGTTTTGTGAGCTCTCTCTCTGTGGACACTGTGTCCTTCTTCCTCTAGGCATTCCTTCTGGGCTGAACTGTCTAATGACACCAGTCAATTCATTTCATTTTATTTTAGTTAATTTCCACAGGTATATTTATAGAATTTGTTAAATTGTGTGGTATAATCTTCAGTCTCTGTTCTTTACTCCTCCTTTCCCTTCCTTTTCCATATTTGCGCTATTACATCTTCATAGTGCACTCTAAAATCTGTAGTTTGGGATTGACATCTACTCGCTGCTATATTTAAAATGGATAACCAACAAGGACCTACTGTATAGCACAGGGGACTCTGCTCAATATTATGTAACAATCTAAATGGGAAAAGAATTTGAAAAAGAATAGATACATGTATATTTATAACTGAATCACTTTGCTGTACACCTGAAACTAACGCAACATTGTTAATCACCTATACTCCAATATAAAATAAAAAGTTAAAAAAAAAGAAAGTAAAATCTGTAGCTCTGCATTTGACTACATTCTCAGGTTTCCATCTCTCCGTTTCCTACTATTTTGAATACTTTGCTTCCCAATACGGTGAATGTTTGGGAGAACTGAAAGCATCATTTTGCCCCTGACCTTTTTTTTTTTTTCCCAGAAAAATTAAGCCGTTCTTAGCTTCCCTCCCATTATCCTTTAGGGTCTTTATCTTGGACCTAGGAATTCATTGTCTCCATCTCCCTTACCCATCATATCTAGCTAGTTTATAGTCTTAGTAGTTTTTGCTCCTGTCAGTTCCTTACCGTTCTCAAAAGCCAGCCTCATCCACTCCTTTACAGCCGTATTCCTAGAATACTACAGAAGTTTTTGCTCTCCTCAGATCTGAAGTATTTGATATCCTTTCTATCCTCAAATCCATCCCATAAATTGTCAGATTAGTCTTCCTAAAACATTGCTTTTACTCTGTTATTCTTCTGCTTAGGAATCTTTAATGGCCCCACTTTGTTTGTAGATTGAAATTTGGAATCTCTATCCTGATTTTGTTAGGGATTTCATATATTTTTTAATTGAAGTATAGTTGGTTTATAGTGTCATGTTAGTTTCAGGTGTACAGCATAGTGATTCAGTTTACATATATGCTTATATGTTTGTATATATTTTTTTCAGATTATTTTCCCCAGTAGGTTACTACAAAATATTGAGTCTAGCCTGATTTTCAAGGTTCTTTTGTAAAGTTGTCCTAGTTTACTGTTTAGCCTTATCTTCCACTAGTGAGTAGCAAAAGTTCTCCCATTTCTGTCAAGATGGTCCCAACGTACTGAGAACTTTCCTACTTTTGCATATCCTTCCTCATTTCACAGTACTTTCAATCTTCTTTTTGCCCTATGACGTCCTTCGTATTTTCTTCTTAACATGCTCATCTAAAGCTTGTGTACTTTTTTCCTAACTTGGAGCTCATGTCCTGTACACTTCGTGAAATCTTTCTGAACAATATGGTCTACTGTAATCTCACCCTCTTCTGAACTCCTGTTTTGATTTTTGCCTCTCACAAGGCACTTTGTGTTTAGTGTTTTGCACTAGTACTTGTTTGTAGTTGGGTCTAGATTCTGTATTGTTAACTGGATTTTAAGTGTCAAGAGATCAGGGACCATGTTATATTTCTTTAGATCTCGCTTATGGACTAAGTCTCATGCATTACAAATCTCAGATGATACATTGATATTTGCTCACTCATTATTTCCATAAATATTAATTGATTACCTATACCCAGGCACTATTGATTATGAGTTAAACAAAAGAAGTAAGGACCCTATATTCATGAACTTTACATTCTAGAGGGGAGAGATAAATATTCTCCAGCGAATTTAACAGTGTCTGTTTAATCACAGTTGGGGAATGTGGTTTACTACTTTTTTGACAAGGGAAAAACCCAAGAATTGCTTTCTTTTTTTCTCTGCTGTTATTGGTATGTATAATTTTTAAAAATAAATTTTGATAGAGTAAATTACTCTTGAAATCATAGGTTTTCAAATGGTAAAACAATTGTTTTCTTCTAAATGTACATAATACTGATATGCTCTAAGTCTAAATTCAGTAGACAAAGTAATGGAAAGAATGATTCATATATTTTTGACATTTAAACAATTATAGTAAATTTGTATATCATTTATATGGTAGGTAACCTGATGTGAAATAATTAAAAGGTAGTGAAAATATTTTTAAAAGGAAGATTCCCTAAACTCAAATATATGAAAAGTTTTTATTTAATATGCTAAAGCTCTCTTTTATAGAAGAATAAGATTAGACTAAAATTAAGTACATTATTAGATACATGATTATTTTAGCTTTAAGTGTTTCTTCCAATGGCTTGAACAACATCATTTGTTTCATAGGTATGGTTTTTTGAGATTGTGATAACCACGGAAAGTTAATGTTGAGAGAATGGCAAAGTATGCTGTGAAACAAAAAATTATTGTATTTGCAAATGTAAAATCATAATTTACATGAATGTTATAGTTAGGCACATTATGAATGTAAATATGCGTTCTCTGTTCTCAGTCCTGTAATGTCATTCTTTGTCCAGTGGGAGATGAAGAGTGATGTTGAGACTGCTGTTTAACCTATTATAACAGCTTTAAAAAAATTAAATAGCGTTGATGTAAATATGAGGAGGGGAAAGAGTATTTATCTCCATTAAGTGACATTAAAAAGCCGTGGTAAGAGTAACAGGCGGTGGGTGTGCATTAAGCGGTGGAATCCCTAAATGCAGATGCTAATTATAAGCACAAGGACCGTTGCCTCCCACATATGTAACTGCTGTATATTTTCTTTAGTTAGAGTATAATTCAGGCTTTTTGAAGTGCTGAATATGGCTTTTATTTTTTCACTTCCCCTTAGCATATATATTAAAAAAACCCAATAAAAGCACTTTTGCTGGACTGTGATTTTGATGGATATAGGTGGAATATTAAACCAAATGCTGTAAAGATAATTCACATGATTTGCTCTTGGATGGTGTTCATTGAGTGCCTTACTTGCTTCCCACTATTGAAAAACAAATGTTTAGCAGTAAGGTTAAAATTATTTAAACATATTTGAGCACAGTTTACTTTGCTGTTGTATACCAAGGACTTTAATTTAAGGCTTAGATTAGGAAAAGATGTATTAGTACAGGCATTAAGAGTATGTTTGTTGAGATTATTATAGTCTTTAAAACTTATTTTGGTGGTGGTCTCTGGCATCGTGTCTTGAAAGTGATATATTGCTTCTTCATCATCAGTTTTGACATTTTTTAAGTATCTGAGAAAAAGGAATTTCCTTTGCACACTCTACAGTCCCTTTCAATGATGATTTTGTAATGTATTCTTCAACTGTTGAAAGGTATATAGTACAGAAACCCTGTTCTTAGAAGGTAGCTGGCTTTTAAGTGTAGAATAGCAGGGAAAGTGTTACAGACTTAAATTATTTTTAAAACTTTGTTTTTAGGAACAGGAGTACAAAAACCCCCTTTGTAATCTTGCCACTTTTTTATTCTTAGGTATGCTTTTTCTTTAGCTTTTAGTAACTTGTAATTTAAGATCACAGTTATTAGGTGTATTTCTGCATTTTATATATCGCTCCCAGATGCTACAGTATTAGTTTTTATCACTGCATATTTTATGAAATGTCAGCCTTCTGTTGGCTGTTCACGCAGTATTGTTAGTGATCAAAAAGACACAACATGAAGGAGAGGAATCTAAACAGTTGGCTTATCTTTGTCCTTCACTGTGACAAAAATACTTTAAAATTACTTTATAATAAAAAGTCAAATAAAGGCATCATTTAACATGCAGTGAAAGAATAAATGTCTTTGTTTTTTAGTGAAATAAAATCTTAAAATGTTTAATATCAAGAAATACAGTTATAAAGAGAAATAATATCTAGTTGTGCTAAGTTTGCCTTTGTAAGGAATGAGGGTGATATGTTGTGTGTGATGTGGTGGCAGTGCTATCCCTAGAAAAAGCCACACGATTTTCGACAACACAAGAGGTGACCCAGTTTGAACTCTTAATTTTTGTCACTCAAAGTACATTCTAGAAAAGTGGGTATTAGTTTAAGTGTGTGCATTAAGTTGTATGTGATCTGGTTTATTATTTTCTGGAATTGACTTACTTTGCAGTTTAAAACTTTATTCCATAGATTTAAAACTTCTTTTTTCTGCAATTCAGTGATTTCAATATCAAGATAAAAGTATAGAATGGGAAAAAATTTTCAAAGCCTGAAAGAAAATCTGTTACGAATAAAAATCTTGAATGATTTTGATCAGCTGTTGTGTATGCCCACCACAGCAGTTGGTTCAATCAATTTTATGTTTTGGGATGGTTTTATTAAAATGAGCTGCTGCTTTCAATAAATCATTGAGAAAGATGCTGGCTTTATACATTGTCTTTTGGGTGGAGGCATGGCAATAATAGTTTCTCTTTGCAGCCTTGTAAGTCACTGTTGGTGGAGACAGTTCCTGACCACCATGGATGTCAAGGCGTTTTTGTGTCACTGGTGTGGGCATTAGACTAAGAAATGATTTTTGTATAAATACATGCACTTTCACGGCAATCTGTAGGAAACTGCCGTTTCTAAAGAAAAATAATTGTTAGCAGATAATAATGATTTTAATATCTTCTCTTTATTGTACACAGTTTCAGTTTTTATAAATGATTGAAAGCTTCATTGTTTTCATTTGGGAGAATTAGACTTCTGAAAAGCAGTTTGAAGGACAGCCATTGGATACTCATAAGTTAGTGGCCTCTTTTCTGTCACAAGGTGCCCGGAACTCTCCCCCAGAGTGAGGTCCCTAGTTTGACAGCATGGGTGTTACCTGTGAGCTTGCTGCACATGCAGAATATTGGGCCCAACCCCATGCCTACTGAATCAGAATCTGCATTCTGATCAACAGGTAACTTGTATACCTGTATACCAGGTAACTTGTATACACATTAAAATTTGAGAAGCACTGCTTTAATGTTTCTCAGCCAAAACCTCTCATTTGCTCTGCATGTGTGTGTTGTAATTGTGGGAGGCTGATTGCATTTGGTCATCTGCAGTTCAGGAGTTGGAGGAGGCAGTAGGAAGTTCACATCAGAATTTTCATGGGACCCTGAAGTAGGCAAGTATTGGATGTAGAACTCCAGGGTTTTGGTTGTTAACTAATTACAATTAGAATCAGTTGCTACTTTGTATAGACATTATAGGTGGGAAGCTTCACCTGACTCTGTTAATGTTAAGCAGTTGGTTTCTTTTTTTTTTTTTTTTTTTCAATTAATTATTTATTTTTGGCTGCACTGGATCTTTGTTGCTGCACACAGGCTTTCTCTAGGCGAGCGGGGGGCTACTCTTTGTTGCGGTGCAGGGGCTTTTCATTGCGGTGGCTTCTCTTGCTGCGGAGCACGGGCTCTAGGTGCGCAGGCTTCAGCAGTTGTGGCACGCAGGCTCAGTAGTTGTGGTTCGCGGGCCCTAGAGCCAGGCTCAGTAGTTGTAGTGCATGGGCTTAGTTGCTCCCCAGCATGTGGGATCTTCCCAGACCAGGGCTTGAACCCATGTCCCTGCATTGGCAGGCGGATTCTTAACCACTGCGCCGCCAGGGAAGCCCCTCTTTTGGTTTTTAAGTGTCTTAGCGAGTTCCAGATATTCTGTTCTCCCAGATATGTGTTCTCCCAGTAATAGCGTAGTCAGCGTTTCCAAAGTATATTCTGTGGTTTGTTTTTCCCAGGAGATGCTCTGAGTACACAGAGGCCATGGTCAAGTAAGTTTGGAAAGCACTGTATATTTTGTTCCTCTCTAGGATAATCACAGTATACATTGATTTATATTAAAAGATCTGAGAACCTGGGGTAGCTTAACTCAATTTAGCATTTTCCAAATTTACTTGACCATGGCATCCGGCATCCTTTTCTTTTCTTTTCTTTTTTTTTTTTTTTTTTTAACACAGTGTTTCTTATCTTTTCTTTAGCAGATGCACACACTGGCTTCTCTCCAGTATTTATTTTTCTTAATCAAAATAAGAGATGAGGACAACTTTTGAAATTGCTGTGATGTTATGCCACATAAAACATACTTTCCAATATTGTTATTTATAATAAGTGCAAAAGATATTGGTACAGCCCTTGTGTGCCGAAGGGATTGAGCATGGCAGGCGTTTCCAGAGCTGGAATAACTGAGAAAGCATCTTCCAGAAAGTGAATGTTGACTAGATCTCAGTCAGATTTGGTGGGCAAATGGAAGGGATGAAATTGAGCATTCCCAATATTTGCTAGAATGAGGAAAGCCATGAACGAGCGATGAAGCAAGTTAAACATTTCAGCTCAATGAATGGTTACTGAAATCCCAAATATAGAGTAAGGTTTATACTTGACCTTGGGCATACAATAGTAAGAAAGAGTCAGTTCTGCCCTCCCAGGGTGCCTGTTGGAGAAGGTAAAGTATAGCCTAGTAAGTATATGAGAGCTAAAATCCAGGGTTTTCCAGCTAAAATAGGATTTTCCCAGAGGATTTGTAAGAAGTAAAGTTGGCCAGTGTACTGTATACTGGAGAGCCTGAGGCAGGATGCAACTGTAGTGATAGGGGCCTGCAGTTAGGGGAACAGAGGAAAGAAAATTAGGAGAGAATAGCAGAAGGTAAGATAGGGCAGACCAGACAACCTTGGAAATCTTAGAGCTAAAGGTGCCAGTAAGTCTTAAATGCAGTGTATCGTGATAGTTAAAATCAGTGCTAGACTCTGAAGTAAGATGGAGTGGGCTCACCTCCTGATGACTTCACATCCTGGGGCCTCACTGTCTTCAACTTAACGTGGGAAAAATATGGTAGGAAAAATAGCAAGTGGATGGCTTAAAAAATACTTTTAAAAAAACTTTAATTAAATGAAAAATACTTTAATCTGTACCCAGATTCACCTACCGTTAACATTTTACCTCATTTATCATTTGATTGTGTCTCCTCCCTTTCTCCCTCGAGACACACACACACACACACACACACACACATTTTTTTCCCCCTGAACTTTGAGCAGAGATTGCATTTATGCCTGAAAGTATGTCAGTGTATATTTCTTAGTAGGGATGTTCTCTTCTTCCATACCTATAGTACAATAACCAGCTTCAGTAAATTTAGTATAATACTTATATCCCTTATATCTAATCTGTTGTCCATATTCCAAATTTGTCACATGATGCAATAACATTCCTTATATAAGCATTTTCTCCCTTCAGTAAGAATTAAGTCTAGGACCAGCTAATGCATTTAGCTGTCATGTCTCTTTAGCCTTTAATTTGAAATGGTCACATAGCCTCTCTTTCTCTTTTATGACGTTGACATTTTTGAATGATGCAGTCCTTCATTTGTCTGTCTGTCTGTCTGCCTGTCACTCCTCATTTGGGATTGTCTGCTGTTTCCTCGTGATTAGATTCAGGTTCTCTGTTCCAACCAGAAAACTACATAAATAATGATGTATCCTTCTCGGGATATCTCATGTGGAGGCACATTGCGAATGTTAATTTTGATCATTCAGTCAGAGTGTTATCAGATTTCTCCACTGTAGAGTTAGTTGTTTTTTTTTTCTCCTTCTTGTGAGTGTAATAAGCAGTCAGTGGGGCAACACTTCAAGATCATGCAAATATCCTGCTCCTCATCAGAATTTCCACCTAGATGTAGCATCTGTTGATGATCCTTGCCTGGTACAGTTTTTTCTATAAAGGTTGCAAACTGCTGACTTTCCAATTCCAGCCCTGCTTCCAGTCAGCATCAGCATTCTGCTGTAAGCAAAAACCATTCTGATTGACTGATTGATGGATTTACTTATTCATTCAGTCGTTTATCATTGGTATGAGCCCATGGATATCTGTTCTTTTCAGTGGTTTGTAATTCATTACTTCATTATTTTGATGCCCAAATTGTCCAGGTTTGGTTAGTAGAAGTGCATGGCATTCCCCCGTAAGATTTTTGAGTGCTTCCTTACTTTCTGGCAAAGCAAGTTGTCATAGACTTACCTCTGATCTATTCTGCCCTAGTGGCTCTTGGCAGCCATTTCTCTGAAGAGCTCTGATTGTTTGTTTTTTAAAAAATTAATTAATTAATTACTTTGTTTATTTACTTTATTTATTTTTATTATTTTGGCTGTGCCAGGTCTTAGTTGCAGCACGCAGGATCTTCATTGCGGCATGCAGGATCTGCTTCCCCGACCAGGGATCAAACCCTGGCCCCCTGCATTGGGAGTGCAGAGTCTTACCCAGTGCACCACTGGGCGAGTCCCGAGCTCTGCTTGTTTTAAGTGGGGGAATGGTATTAGTGTTCTCCTTGCTAGTGGACTGTGCTCATCACAGTGGGGTCTTGGCCTTTAGGCCCTTTTAGAGGAGAGAGTGCTAGGAAGTAAGTATGGGCGTATGTATGTATACACATTTACAATGATACATAAATGTATGCAGACATGCATACTGGTAAACACACATATTCACATTTTAGAAATCTTAGTTCACACCAGTATCTCTATTTCTAATCCATCTCCACAGGTTCTTTCTTGTTTTCCACTTTTCCATATTTATGTGTCCCTTCTTTCACAGTGACAGTATTGGCTTCCAGCAGCATCAACACATTAACTTATTTGTGCAACTCCATAACAGATCTAAAATAGTTTCAGAATTGGTTCATTATACCACTAGAACAAACACACTTACCCAAAACTTAACCCGTTCAAGGTTTGTTTGAAGTTCTCCACCCTCACGCCACCCAGTTCTGTGAGTATATATAATCAAATGCTGTACTCATAATTACTTGGATTACTTCTTTCTTTATAATTCGTGTGGATAGGGTTAAGTGTGGATACGGTAAAATACAGTTGAGTGCACTCATTTTAGTTTTCTTGCAGCTTCACATCCTTGTTGATTTAATTTTTTGAATATGTAGAAAATGATTTACTTTTCCAAAAAATAAAATTGTATGAAAAGGTCTTTCCATGTTCCCCATTTACTCCATCCTTTATAGGTAAGCAACGTTACTGTTTTTTAGTTCATCTTTCCTTTTATAAGGATAAGCAGATAATTTTTCTTACATTTTTTAAATTTCCCCTTTCTTATTAAAAGTGTAGTGTACTATATATGTTCTTCTGCAATTTGCTTTTTTTCATTTTTCAATATCTCTTGGAATTCACTTCATATCAGTTTATAGAGATTTCTCATTCATTTTTAAAGATACTACTTTATTTTGTGTACGTACCATGGTTTATTCAACCAATGTTTTACACATGGGTATTGAAGTAATTTCCAGTATTTTGCAATTGAAAATAACACTGTGATGAATATCCTTGGGTATATGCATTTTCATATTGTTGCAGGTTTATCTTCAGGGTAAATTCCTGGAAGTGGGCTCACTGGTTCAAAGAGTAAATGCTTAAGTAGTTTAATGAGATATTGCCCAGTTCCTTTGCATAGGGTTGTACCATTTTGCATTTCCACTAGGAGTGTCTGGGAGTGCCTGTTTCCCCACAGCCTTGCCCACAGAGTGTACTGTGAACGTTTTGAATTTTTCCCAATCTGATAGATGAGAAATGGTATCTCAGGGTACATTTAATTTGCATTTCATCTTATTATGAGTGGAGCTGAATGTCTTTTCGTCTGTTTAAAAGCCACTTTCTAGGGACTTCCCTGGTGGCGCAGTGGTTAAGAATCCACCTGCCAATGCAGGGGACACGGGTTCGAGCCCTGATCCGGCAAGATCCCACATGTTGCGGAGCATCTAAGCCTGTGTGCTACAACTACTGAGCCTGTGCTCTAGGGCCTGCAAGCCACAACTACTGCACACCTCAACGAAGAGTAGTCCCCGCTCTCTGCAGCTAGAGAAACCCTGCATGCAGCAAAGAAGACCCAACACAGACAAAAATAAATTTTAAAAAAGCCACTTTCTATAGGACATTTTGTCTTTTTGAAAGTTGTTTGTAATGATATTGACCATCTATCAATGAGTTATAGTGTAAATGTTTTCTTCCAGTTTGTCATATCTCTTTTGATTTTGCTTCTGGTATTTTTCTCATGTATAAGTTTTGTATTTGTATTTTAGCTCTAATTAGAAAGATTTTTCTTTTGTAATTCCCAGGTTATAGGTGGAATTCAACTTATAAAAAAGTATTTGTATAGTTTCATTTTTTACACTTAAATCTCCGATCCAGTTAGAGTTTATTTTTGTGTATGGTGTGAGAAACAGATCAAGTTTTTGTCTTCTTTTTCTTTTCCCCAAAGGTCTATCAGTTTGTTAAAAAGCCCACTCTTGTACCAGTGTTTTGGGATGTCACTTTATCGTAGCTAAATCTATTTTTGGACTTTGTTCCGTTTCATTGGTCTGTCTCTTCAGCAGTGCCACACTGTTTTAAGTATAGAGGCTTTGTAGTATGGTTTTTTTTTCTTTTTTTTTTTTTTTTTGCATTACGTGGGCCTCTAACTGCTGTGGCATCTCCTGTTGTGGAGCACAGGCTCCAGATGCGCTGGCTCAGCGGCCATGGCTCATGGGCCCAGCCGCTCCGCAACATGTGGGATCTTCCCGGACCAGGGCACGAACCTGTGTCCCCTGCTTCGGCAGGCGGACCCTCAACCACTGTGCCACCAGGGAACCCCCTGTAGTATGTTTTAATGAGAGTCATTCCTTCCCCCGCCATATCTGTTTCTTTTCAATGTTTCCTAGCTTTTCCTGAACTTTTCTTTTCCATTTGAACTTCAGAATCAAATTGTCTAGCGCAAGTTAAATTTGTAAATTTATGACATGTTGATGTTTAGATGTCCTAACCAAGGGTGTTTCTTTTCTGTCATTTAGGCTTACTTTTGTGTCTTTGAAGAGTGTTTATTCTTCTTCATGTAGGTTTTGAACATTTCTGTTTATTCCTAAATATTTAATAGTTTTTTATTACTATTTTAAATGGGACTTTCTCATTCATTAGATATCCTATCTGGTTTCATTTGTATATGTGAGTGATTTTTGCATGTTTATTTTATATCCTGCTACCTTGCTGAATTCTTTTTTGTTTTTTGAGTTTCATCATTGATTTTCTAGGGTTTTCCAGCTCACCTGCATCAGGTCATCTGCAAATAGCTTTTTTTCTTCTTTTCTAATTCTTAGTTTTTACATTTCTAGTGGTTTAGTCTGATTTCAGTGACTAATATGTCCAGAAGGAAAGTAATAGTGGTCATAGTGGGCATTCTTGCCTGTTTTTGACCTTGGTAGGAGTGAATGTTGCATTGAGAGCTAACAGTGGGAGAAAATAATGCACTGTTCCAAGAGCTTTAGAGGCACTCTGTGTATTTACATGTGTATTTATGTCTATTATTATATATCATTCTCTGTGATATCTCTCTTCCCTTCCATAGCCAAATGTTTTGAAGGAGTTGTCTCTACCTGGCAACTTTTCACCTTCATTTCCTCACCTCCCACTCTCACTCCAGCAACTCCACTCTGGTTTCTCCATTGTGAAAACTAAGGCCACCTTTAAGACCTCTGTGTTATTAAATCTCATGGGATTTTCTTTCCTCTTATCTTTGTCTTTCTTCCTTTTCCTCTCAGTAGCATTCAGCATTGCAGACCATGCCTTCTTCTAACTGTGTTTTTCCTCCTTAGCTTCTATAAAATCACATTCTTCTGCTTATTCTTTTTCAGTCTTCTAGCTCTTTCTCTACTTGGCTTCTAATGGCATGTTCTAGGCCTCTTCTTTTAAAATTCTATCTTCTTTTTGAAATTTATATATATTAGCTTTCTAAGCAAACCTATGGCATAAATTTTCATTACAGTTATAAATAAATTATTATTACAGTTATTCTGAGAGTGACATTGCTAGTCTACACCTGTCTTCTGAGATCAAGATCTGCATGTCCACCTGCCTATCTGGTATCTGTTTCCACTTTGAGATGTCAAATCACTTCACAGTGTAAGTTCTAACCCCTCCCTCAAATGCCTCCAGTTTTATTTAAGTGACTAGTGTCATTACATATCTTATTGTAAAAGCTGGAAATCTGAGTAATTTTCTTGATCTCTTTTTTACTCATCACATTTATCTACTGCATTATCAGGTTGTATTGCTTATCTTTCTACTCTCTAGTTTTCTCCAGCCCAAAGGAAAGGGAGACCCAGACAGAAGAAACATCACGAGTAAAGAATAGAGACATTATATTTGGTAGAATACATAGAGAGTGGAGACATACAAGTAACATTAGAAGTAACTAACAGCCACATTGTCAAGGATACTGATTGTGAGAATATGGAATTTGTGTGGCTATTGGATGCTCATAGGTAAATGAGATGATCAGTTTACTTTTGCAGCACTTAGTAACATTGAGAAAAAGAAAGACTGCAGATGGGAGACTAGTTAGGAAGCTGGCAGTTTTCGGAGCTTTGTTAAGAGGTATTAAGTGCTTATATTAGGACATGACATTGGGGAATAAAAAGAGACAAATTTGGTTGATACCACAATGTTATTCAGTAAGATATGATAACAAAGTGGATCTGAAGGTAAGAGAGAGAATTATTGAAGACTCAGGATTTTTTTACAAAGCGAAGCAGGTGAGTAGAAAGTTTTAGAGAAAGATAATGAGTTCTGCATTTGATAAATTGTCTATAAGGTGCTGATATGGATTATCCAGTAGAGACATTTAGGGAATGATTGGATGTGGTGAGTTGGTTTCTTCTTCAGTGTTGCCTCCATCTGATAGTGTGGTGACTGTCCAGAGCAGTGCTGAGATGTCGTTTGAGCCAATATCCATCCAACTGACAGTGTCTACTTTGGGTGTTACGTACATGCCAGCTGTGGCCTAGTTCTTGAGATCCAGGCCAGGACTAGAGACATGAGGACAGAAAGTGTTAGTTGAAGGCATGAAATTTGAATGAGACAGCTAAGCCAAAAAGGGGCGGGGGAGAGGGTGAAACGAGAAAGGAATCAGCCAAGGAAAGATCTTGGAGAACCTCCTGTATGTTCATAAGGTGGCAGCATCAGAAAAAGGGTCAGAAACGGATGGGTCTATTGTTGGAAAAAAAAGTTATATAAGCAAGGGAAAGAGAATTTTAGGAAGCAGATCTTAGATATTAGGGCTATAGAGAAATCAATGAGTAAGGACGTGGGAAAGGACATTACATTTGGAGCTTGAGAGTACAATTTCAGTAACTTGGAAAGGGCAGGAGTTATATAAAAAGGGTTTTGTACTTCTCCAAAGAGAATGTTGATGAAAAATGTCCCATAAGCAAAATAGGAAGAGTTTTTGAAAAGTTAAATAGGCAAGTAAGGCTAGTATTTTGCTAGGCTTTGAAAAAGTTTGTAAAATGTAAAATAAGTGACAATTTAAAAAATCCATCATGGATTGGAAACTGAATCAGCGATAGGAAATGAAAAGTATGGTGAGTAGGTCCTTTTAAATGGAGTGGTATATGTAAGCAGCGGGAACCTTCTGGAAGCATGCAGTGAAACATTCCAGATTTTCACATGGTACTCAAGATGTAAGAAGCAAGATTCTGGTAAAGCAAATGGTGAGGAATAAGTGCGGGAATACTACTGCAGGCTGCAGGTGGCCAGGGGCCTGGCAAAAGGGCTCTCAGTTTTGTCAGCCGGAAAGTGATATTTTAAGTAAATTGGGTTATGTTTTACTAAGAATAATGAGTTGTGACTGGTTTATTCTGATATAGGAAAGAAATGGGATATATTGGAAATAGCGTATACCTAGAAATACTGTCCTACTCTGATGATCTGGCCAAAAGCGGCCGCTAAAAGCGTATTTTAATTATAGAAGCAATTTGGTGTAAGAATAGAAAGGGATGAAAATGTAACAGGATCTGAGAAAGGAGGTACATTATCTTATTGTTATCAAACTTTAGCCCTTAATACACTGTGTAGTTCTGGTTGGTGACTCTTAAGGAAGACTCAACTCTATAGACACCAAAAAGGAAAGAGATAATCATGGATTAGGGAAAGTGGACATGTTAAATCAAAATCAGAAACCTTATATCCAGCAAACTTTCAAAATTTTCCTATTAAATCTAATAAAGTGTCTTTAAAATCCCCTTGGATGTCTTCAGTTGACTATCATAACTGAAAAAATGACAACTTTGTTTCTTTTTTTATTCATTTTGCCTTTTATTTTTTATCTTATTGTGCTGTCTTGGAAATTTTAGTACAATCTCTTATAAAAGTGATGATGGTGGGCATCTGTCTTACTCTTTTGTAAAGGATAGTGCTTCTGTGTGTCACCATTGTGTATTATGTTTGCTGTGGATTTTTGAAAGATGCATTCATTCACTTAATCACTTTAAGGTACCCTTCTTGTTTTTCTAGTTAAAATTTGCTTTTGATTTAAAAAATCATGAGTGGTGTTGAATATTATCAAAATGTTTCTTTCTGAATCTACTGAAATGTTGCTATAATTTTGTTCCTAATGGGTTGCGTGATATGCAGTGTTTTAATAACAGAAAACCTCTAGTAAACTTCATACATAAAAAGATTGTTAATCTGTTCTCTAAGAAATGAGCAGCCATTTTGCTCCTTGACTACTGTAGGTCCTGTTCTGAATCCTGTAGGTTGATGGTAGCTCTTCAGAAGTCAGCAGGAATGCGACGGAGTTGGGGAGTTAGAGGGTCAGTTATGAATTTGCAGATGTGCTCTATCTTTTTTCCCCTTTAAGCCCAATTTTGGTTTCTTTTTCTTCATACTCTTTGATATCTGTAGGTTTCAAATATGGGAAAGGAAACATTGATAGTTAAGTGCAGGTGTATTAAGTGATTAAGTAGAATGAGTACAGAAAGATTGATAATGTGGATTCTAATTTATATGGACGTGGAGTAAAAGTGTAGGTCATGTTGGAGGGAGGCTGCAGGCCCCATGGGTCATTATGTAAAACTTTAAAATGTATTAAATTTGTATTCCATTTTTATATACTACTGTTTATGGAGCTTTTAAAATAGTGCACACTAGGTGTTATTGAGAAGATATGTTAAGTTGCAGTTTGTATTAATGGGTTATAATAATCTCAATCTAATGATACTCTCTTAAATTGCTTGCAAATAATGATGGTTTTAAAAAATTATTGCTTTCTAAATCAATAGTTACCTGACTTTTTAGATCACTTTTCTCTGAGATATTATCTGTATCTTATTTTCCAAAAGATAGTCTGGAAAATACCTGATTTTAATCTAACAGCTATAGCAGCTCTTGCATGGTTAATCATTTCTCCTCAGTAAAATTAACTGTTGGAGGGGAATTTAGTTAAGTCACTTCTTCTCAGTTTTCTCCCTTTTCTTCTTATGTTGCGCAGTATAGCCAGAGTTGGAATTTCCCGTTTTATCTGAAGCTATTGGTGTGTGTTGGGATCATTCTTTGGGGGCCATGATATGATTTACTTGTTTGGGGTTATTTGTTGTTGTTGTTTTTGTTCAGTATAGAAATTACCTGCTTGTCAAAGTGTATGTATGACTTAAAAAAAAAGATTTTTAAAATGTGTGAGCTGACCCCTTACAAAGCTTTACTATTGTAAAGTGCTATATTTAACTTTTCTCTTCTGAAGGACATTCTCTCACATTTAATTATATTAAACCAAATATTTCTTATGCTAATTATTTTAATTTCATTTGTATATTCCAAAAATTATGAAATAAATTTTTCCATATAAATTAATAATTACTAATCATAATTTTCCTTATTAAAATGCTATATTAGTCCTTTATCTTATGTTATCATTAATAATAATATTCTCACGTTCCATATATCATAGATAACCAAAGATTTGAGTAAAATAATAAAAATACTTGAGGAAAATTAAACCCTACTTAAGAAACTTATGATTGACTTTATGGGGGCAAGGGCAGGGAGGTGGGCAGTAGGGTAGTGATGGAATAAGAGACCCATTTTTCTTGTGTTCTAGTCTATCATAGTTTAGAAGAGGGAGACTGGAAAGATAAATGGGCCTGGGACTGATAGCAGGCTTGTATGATTTATCATTATTTTCCAGAATATAATATAGTAGTCACAATAATTTGGTGAATGATCTTCATCGTTGTGTGAAAAAGTCTATTCAGTATCATGAAAGCATCTATTATTAAATGCAGCATAAATATAATTTCTGTATTGCATTATTGGATGTTAACAAAGCCACCCCCCCGCCCCCTGTTTTTTTGCTTAACTCACAGAAACCTCACACGATTTGTCTGTCGCAACTGAGCATGTTAATATATACATGTTAATATTTACTGTTGTGCTTCCCCAAAATGATACATACTCTACTGATCTTTAATCACAGAAGTTGATAAAATGAACCTCCATGTATGGTGAACTTTGTTTTCCTACCTGATCACACTTTCTGGTTACTAAAAGACTATTGTTTCTCCTTTTAAAAATATTTGGTCCTGTTTTCTGTGCCCAAACAAACTCTTTTGAACATAAGTTAACCTTTGTGGGATGATTAAAATGGGCCCTGCCTTCGGAAAATCAGAAGTGCTATTGAGCAGAATTCTAGTTGCTAAAAATGCCAGGTAAAGTAGATATTTTTAGTACATGTAATTCATTTCTGCTAAGACTTGAAGTCTTGAGAATTCTGGAATTTTCTGAGATACATTCTCCTTAGAGTGTTATAATTTGGCTTGTGTATATTTGAATTGTGTGGTTTTGTAAAAGTATATGATATTATGTAACTAATATTTGTTGTAGTTTAAGAGCTTGACTCTTTAAAAACAAAAATCAAGTTAATGAGTCACTCATTCATGCAGACACACTGAGATTGTTAATTATATGAAGCTGGGAAGGCCAGTCCATTAGGAAATGCAGCTCAGCTGCTTTGCCAATAGTTTGTGGTCTGATGAGAGGTTTTTGTACAAGAGGAAGGATTAGCCCTGAAGAGAACTGTCCAATCTATAGATGGATGTTTTGGGCATGTGGAAGCCTAAGCTGAACTCAGAATATCATGGCTTAGCAAATTAATAAAGTTATGTTAAGTGGTCTCTAGGTACCAGATCTTGGTTAAATAGAGCTCAAAATAGACTAAGCTACCAAGGGTCAAAATAGAGGAATTGTAGTTTAAAAAAATATATACCACAGTATGTTTTGAACTTAGTCTTTATTTTTTAAATTCTCATACTTGAGAATTAAACTCTGTTTCCTAAAAATAATTTATATATAACATAATATATACATGACTGAATCTTATTACCATGTGAGCTCTGTTTTCTGGTCAACATTATTCCTTTGTTTTAAGAGCTAGAAAAAATGGCTTAATGTGAAACTTACTGCCTCACTTTAAACATGTTCTGATTGAAGAACTCTGTCAGGTGTCAAAACAAGTCTACCCTCTGGCAAGAGTGACAAGTTCTTCATGAGGAAATTCTGGAATTGCCTTTGGGAAGTATTTTAACAATCTCTTTGGAACTCTTTTTCTAATTGGTTATGTCAGCTTTGGGTGTGGGTGGAGTAGGCCACAGATCTGAATTTTCTAGAAGCTTTACTATCATTTATTCTTAGTATAATAATTTTCTATTTGAAGACTTATTCTGGGAGTTATCTGTATTCTTGTACTGATACATTTATACTTATGAGGCCCAGGATGTAGTTTGGTATTGTCTGGCCAACTGCACACTGGTTTTAGGGATATTTGAGAAGGAATGCCATTAAAAATGTCTTTCTCAAGTGCATATGTATGTATGGGCTCTCAAGGATAACATGTTGAAAACTATGTAGGAATTAGTCGTTTAGAAAGTTTGATCTTAAATTAATGCCTGTCACATTGACTGAAGCACAGAGCTTGGCTAGGTATGTTTTCAGAGAGAGCTTTCTTGTTGTACTGAATTCAAGAGGTAATGTATTTCAGAGTGAAAATAAGTGAGGGAAATCGATGTCTGAGCTCCAGGAATCACAGATTTCAATGTTATGAGCCCACGGTCCATGGTTATAGGAGGCACAGACTTCATTCCCCGTGGTGGGTTTCCAAGGTACTCCAATGAAATACGGAGATAAAGGAATCACTTTAATTCACTATGTGATTTTTTTTTTTTTTTTTTTTGCGGTACGTGGGCCTCTCACTGTTGTGGCCTCTCCCGTTGCGGAGCACAGACTCCGGACGCGCAGGCTCAGTGGCCATGGCTCACGGGCCCAGCTGCTCTGCGGCATGTGGGATCTTCCCAGACCGGGCCACGAACCCGTGTCCCCTGCATCGGTAGGCGGACTCTCAACCACTGCACCACCAGGGAAGTCCCACTATGTGATTTTGACTTACATTACTCATAGATATACTTGAGGACATTGTGATGGTGTGTAAAGGATAGGCTTGTGGAGTGTCACAGGCCTGAGTTTAAATACCACTTATTAACTGTGTGATGTTAAGTAAGTTTACTTAACAATGCCTGTAATTTCTTCATCTGTATAAGTGGGATTAATGATAATAATAAAACTTTTGCATCAAGCTGTTATGGGGATTAAATAAAATGACATTTTCTAAAACACAAAGAAGAGTCTTTTAGGACATCCTCCTCGTACATCCACTCCCACCCCAAGTACCATGGGCTGAGAAATTAATGTCATCAGACGTTGCTCAGAAGGGCAGTTATAAGGTTAAAAGCACATTTTACATATGGGTAGTCTTTAGATAAGGTCATTTCTAAACGTTTTCAATGAAAGATAGTAGTATTTCAATGACTATTTAGGCCATGATGTTTTAAAAGCAGCAGCAGTTTTAGATGAAGTAACCTAGTCTTTCAGGGTTTTATCCCCTGTCCACAAATGCTGCTCTGGGAGATGGCCTAGTGTTCAGTCACTTACACAACAAGTGGTCCAGTGCACAGGACTGGGAAGGATGTCCTACTAAGGATCAGGGTTACCAGCCTTTTTGAAGGCTTCAACAGGCCTTTTTGAAACTCCCCTTGTAGGGGGTATGGTAGGTGACTGTCACCTTTCCCTTCATGTAACTTGGACGAGAGAAATAATTGTAAAGATGAACACAGAAGAATTTGAGGATCATTTCTTAAGAGGTTGACTCTGGGTGATTTTTTTAAGTCCCAAGAGTTGGGTGCTTTATTTGGGCTCCTGCCCTTGGAGAGTAATAACCAATTGCCTGAGAGTTCTTGCTTAGTTTCCAGTATCCAAACTGGAAAACATTAATTTGGAAAAATCTTCAGGGCTTCCCTGGTGGTGCAGTGGTCAAGAATCTGCCAGCCAATGCAGGGGACACGGGTTCGAGCCCTAGTCCGGGAAGATCCCACGTGCCACGGAGTAACTAAGCCCGTGGGCCACAACTACTGAGCCTGCGCTCTAGAGCCCGTGAGCCACAACTACTGAATCCCACACACCTAGAGCCCGTGCTCCACAACAAGAGAAGCCGCTGCAATGAGAAGCCCGCACACCACAATGAAGAGTAGCCACCACTCGCCACAACTAGAGAAAGCCTGTGCACAGCAACAAAGACCCAACGCAGCCAAAAATAAAATAGATAAAATAAATAAATTTATAAAAAAAAATGTTCATAACCCATTTTGGTTATAAAACCAAAAGTTTTGGTATACTGTATTTATCATATTTATGATTTTCCTCTTTTCATTTCACAATTTATAATCTTAACCTCCTAGAGCGTTTTTTCTTATGGGATTTTGAATATTCTTAGTTTTATGTATTTTGTTGCAATATGAGACCATAATAATAATATTGCTTGGAATCTTTAAATATTTAAAAAATGATTTTGAAGAATACATTTAAAAAGTTATCCTTCTGAGTAGCAAAAAAAAATGGCATTAGTAACGTAAATTAATTGATTGCTGTTTTATTGAATTATTAGACTGAAAGCACTGTTACACGTGTGATCTTCCTGTATCTGTTTTGCTGAAGTGTTAGTTTCAAACCTACTAAACAAGTAACCTAATGCAAAATTTAAAATTCAGCTGGATAATTTATACCAAGAAGTAGCTCAAAGTGAGATATTATGTGAATTGTAGAGACCACAGCTTGGCAAAATTTTTAAAGAGAATACTCAATTGAAGATACTTCTAGGCATGTACCAGTGTGTTTAGAACTAAGGAGACCTTCTAAAATAAAATGAAATCTCAAAAACTTGAGGAATTAGTGACGTGATCTAAACTTCATTTTACTCAGTGAATTCAGGTTACTTAATGTTACAAGAGTCAGCAGAATTAAAATTGAGATCATTCATTTGTTACTTCTTTTGTCCTCAACATCCCTTTTGCAGGAGTGCAAGATACTGAGGTAGGCATGTATATGAAGTGATATGTAGTATGTGCTTTTTCTCTTAACCTTTTTTCTTATCCCTTTCTCCTATCTTTTAAAAAATTTTTTATTCCCTTCATGGCACAAATAATCTAATCTGCCTACCTGCTAGATTAGAAACCTTGGAAATAAACTAAACTTCTTTCTCTTCTTCCATTTCTGTGTCTGGGTACCACCATTTTTCTCATGTTCTTTTGTCTCTCACTTCTCCATTTCTATAGCCACTGTGCTAGTTCGGTTGTTAGCACTCTATCCCACTACTGGAATTATCTTTCTAAAACACTCACTAAGTACCCAATCATTGATTCAGCTATTTTTCTATGTTGCTAATAATTAGCAACATTATCCAGTTTAGGTTTCTTTTATTATTTTTGAGAAGGGGCTAATAGGCAGTGAGATCAATAAAGGAACAGTAGTTTGGTAGTAAAGTAAGTGATGGGAAGGTCATGAGCCACAAAACAGAAAAAATACATGTGTTAAATAATTGAGTCCTTTGTAGAGCTAACTTATTATCTGTTCTCTTCTGGTTTTAATTACTGTTGTGCACTTCTGTTTTCTGAGAACTAAAGCTTCCTCAGAATTCTGGAATAACTTGGGACAGTGCTTTTCATAGGCTTTCCTCCAGTGCAGTCAGCAATGGTTCGAGTTTTTCTTTTTGCAGTTTGAACAAGATAAATTACAGTTTTTATTGGATAAAAGGTGACAGACAGGTGATGTTACAAAAAAAGCAATAGATTAAAAAAAAATGGAACTCTGAAGCAAATGGAATAACATAAGGAGGAGTAGTTAATGAGATGTGGAATAATTTAATAAGCCCAGAACAGAGAATTTAGAATACAAAATAAAATTATGGATAATGCTTAAAGTTTTAGCCCATTTAATCTAAAATAATTTCTTCAGAAATCTTATTTATTTTCATCTTAGTTACAGGAACACACTTAAAAGAAGGGAATACCTTAATTATAAATATGTTTGTATCCTTGTTGCACTGTGAAGGATGTCTAGTTTGAAAAGTCCCATGCCTGATGTCTGCCACAAGAAATGCACAAAAACTAACATATGCTTAAGGGAATTTTTCATCTCTTGGAGTCAGGTTGAATCAGCAGCTTTCTTAAGGAAACCACAGTTCCGGGAATTTTCTAACTTTTCATGAGCATTTAGACTGGTCTGCGAGATTGAAATGGACCTCAGGTGCCCAAAGCAACTCTCAGAAATGACCCAACCTCTTTTGGTTTATTTAGAGTGATGGAGACTAATCTGTTTCTTATTTGTAAGCTAATTTGAACTTGGTATCAGAGCTTGATCCTAAATGAATCAGGATATAGAGAAGAGAGGCTATGTTGGCATCAAGAGCAAAATTAGAAGGTATAATCCTCAAATCACAAGAATTTTTCTCTTCTTTAATTGTACATACATTGGTTTCTGTTTTGCCTGGATCTTAGGGTGGTGTGGGATCTAACTTGGTACCAACTGTTTGTGAAAAATGAGCATGACTGTTTGAGAGAAAATAATGTCACATACTACTATAAGAATTCTAAGATGAAGAGTGATTTTGGAAGTGAAGGTATGTTTTATTATTAGGACAACCTAGAAGTACTTCATTTACCATAAAAATCAAAGAAACAGGCTTAGATTGTGTCAGTGCTTTGGGGACTGTGGCTATATAAAGGTTTATAAAATTAAGGGAAGTTATGAACAGAGTGAGTAACGATCAGGTCTTTGCATTGAAGTGGCATGATACAGTGGTTAAGACCATATGGCCTGTGGGTTAAGATTTCTTGGGTTCAAATCCCAGCTTTACCATTTGTTAGTGATGAGGTCTTGGGCAAGTTAGTGTCCTTAAGTTCTTATTAACTGTTTTGTTTGTTTGCTTTGGTGGGGGTGGGGTAGAGGTAAGGTGGCATTAAATGAGATACTTCATATAGATATCAGTATCGTGGTAGAGTATTGATGTTATTGTCACTAAAGTATTTTTTCAAGCAACTTTGTTATCCTTAGCTTTCTATTCCTGTCATGGTCATGTAAGTCATGAGGTTAAAACCAAACAAACCTGAGTGGGTATTTTCTTTGATTCAGAGGAATACAAGGAGACCGTATGTACTAAACTTTAAACTTTTAACTGCTCACATTTAGCTTTGCACATAAGCCTTGAAAGAATAACACCCATCTTGAAATTTCAAAATTAAATTCCGTTAACCTTGGGTGGAAATTTGGAGTTTTAGAATTCGTTAGAATCTCTTAAGCCTCTGGAATGTTGTTAAGGCAGCCCTGACTCAGTGTGCCCTGCCTGTAGGTCAGGTTAATGGGGGCTGCTGGGGCAGTGACTAGAATGTATACTTCCATAGTGACAATTGTGGTTCATGTAGAAAGGAAGATGGGCGTACTTTAATTTTCTAAATGATCTGAAGTATCTGGAAATACAGTAGACATTTTTGGTCTTGAATGCTGTTTTGGTACCAGTGTCTGTTAGCATCCAGTGGTATCACTGAGGGTTATATGTAAGCTCTTACTCCATTTTTTTTTTTTTTTTTTTTTTTGGATAACTGTTACTGCTTTAGACCCCTTTACATATTTTTGAGATTCTTTACTAATCAACAATATATTTTATTTAGCCAGTGGTTAACTTGTGTGACAGAAGTTTCCTTATGAACCATTCATCTCCCTTAAACATTCCTATGTCTTTTGACATGTAAATCCCTAAATAACTTAGTTTTAATCACAAGACTAAAATCTGGATTAAGGAAAATCAAATTTGGTAGAGACATTTTATGTATAGTTAAAACTGCTGCTGTTTAATTATCCCTCTTTCTATTGAAAAGGAACCTTGGCAGTAGTTGTTCAGAAACATACTTGAAATTTTTATATTAAGTTGGGTACAATTTAATTGGACAAAATAAAGTATTATATATGTTCAATAAATAGTTTAAAAATTACGTGCCTGAAGAATGGAAAGTGGTTGTTGTTGGTAGAGATCTTTTAGAAAGCTTGAAGAGTCATCTCTTCCACTGCTGTATCAGAATCTTTGGGAAGGTCTGCTTGGGAATCTCCATTTTAAGAAGCTCCTTAGGAGATTTTTATGCACACTGAAGTTTTAGACCCACTGCTGAATTCACTACTGACAGCTTTAGGATATCGGCTTCTGCTCTTCTGATGGAAGCTACTCTTCCCCAGTTGGGGGAAGAACAGGGGTGAGCTGAGGCAGCTCTTCCTGATGCCCTGCCGGGCTCTGTGCTGGGAAATTTCCAAAGCTATCAGTGTTTTGAGTCCTCTTTCAACTGGCACTCCTGTGGTGAAGGAACATGTCATGTTAATGGTGATGCCCAACCCAGAGCCTTCATGTGTTTCCTAAAACATTAATACTTCCTAGCAGGGGAGGAAATTGCAGGTGAGGAAACATAAGAGAGTTTAAGTGGTCTTCTGGAGCCAGGACTGGAACTGAGGTTGATTTGATTTTAATGCCCAGACTCTTTTCTTTCTGTCTTTTTTTTTTTTGCTGCGCCGAGCAGTTTGTGGGCTCTTAGTTCCCCAACGGGGATTCAACCTGGGCCCTGGCAGTAAAAGTACCATGTCCTAACCACTGAACCGCCAGGTAATTCACTACTTTTTTTTTTTTTTTAAGCCCAGACTCTTTTTGATTTACAATATTATATAAACTTCAGGTGTACAGCGTACTGATTCACACTTTTCATAAAGCCCAGAGTCTTACACTATCCTTGCTACCCTCCTTTTACTGGAAAGAACAATGGGTTGTCGGTTAAGGTAGCCTTGGGTTGGAAGGATGCCTCTATCATTTACTGGCTTCACTAGCGACTTTACATATCCCCAAATTCAGTGTCCTCATCTGAAAAGCAGGCATGAAGATTGTAAAATTCTAAGGTTATTGTGAGGATTAATCTACCACATTTTTAGAGTGCTTCAGCATATTTTTATAGTTCTGTCCCAGAGTAGGCATTCTAATAAATGATGACTATTATTCCACAACTTAAGGTAAGGTGAGTGTGCCTTATGGAATGAACCAATTTTAGGCTAAATGAGTTTGTCAGATTATGAAATGTATGTTTTCCTATTCTGATGTGGTGTGATAACTAGAAACAAGGAAGGTGCTGGATGTGTGAAGGGGTCTTCTTGTGGGAAAACAGTGTAGACCTCTATTTTTTATCTAGTACCCATATCCTGGTAAATTCTAAATTTGATTCTAGCCCAGACCCTTCCTATAGCTCCAGACTCTAGTAGTAGCTCCAGATGTTTCTGTTGAAATGCCCACAGGATGTTTCCATCAGTTAACCCCTTAACATGTCCAAGTCTAAACTTGGGCTCTTCCTTCCAACACCTGCACCCTTCTGTTAGGGTTCCCTACATCAATGAATGGAATTGCTCTCCATCTGCATCCTCCACAAAATCTAATCTTTCATCAAAGTCTGCTGATTGTTATCCCCTGTGTCTCTGCCTTCTCATCTTTGTCTTCCCCACCATCACCTTAGTCTACGCTACTGTCACCTCACACTCAACTCCTCCCCTGCATTTCTCTTGCCCCCTCCATGATTCTGCCACATTGGATATTTTTTCAACATACAATTGGTTGTCATACCTTATTTAAAACCCTTCAGGAATTTTGCCTTATTCACTTACTCCGCCTTTTTTGTTTCACGTACATTCCCTCTTTAGCTGTGGCTGGCCTCTTTGCTTCTCTTTCCTGACTTTGAATGTGCTTCTCTCATAAGTGCTTTTAGACCTTAGCACTTGATGTGCCCAGATTTGAACACTTCCCATACCTTTCAGATCTCATGTCAGTCTTACTTTAGGTCTTTGCTGCTCTCTGGGATACATCAAGTCTCCTGTTATAAAATCTCATGGTGGGGAATTTCCCATATTTTTAGTAGCATTTATCTCTGTTTGCAATTATGTATTTGCATGGTTGTTGGATACTATTTGGTTCTCCAAATAAAATGTAAGTTCTGTGAGACAATTTCAGCATCTACAAAGGCCTAGAACAGCCCTGACAGCAGTTGAGAAATATTAAATGACTGACTGAACTACATAACTAGGCAATTAAAAGACAATCTTTTAGAACTAAAAGATTAGTTCTAAAGTGAGGTAAGTATACATGAAGTCACAGTGTTGGCAGGTTAAGCATTGTTACTTGGGAATACGTTTGTTATTGTAACATTGGTTTCATGAGCCTCTAATTTTACTTAAAGACTGGTAGTGTTTTGAATTTTGAATTTCTGAGTACAGATTAAGAGCTTCCAGAAGTTGATTGTACTTTAATGACTTTTAGAGTCAAAACTTTCCCCTTTCCTCACACCTGGACAGTATTTGAAGTTCACAATTTAAAAAAGATATAGTTGGTTGTGTACTTCTTGATGTTTACTATATAGAATGTATTTATTTATGTTATTTGCCTAAGGCATAAAATTTTTAAAATGCTACCAAAACCTACGAAGTCAAGAAATCATAGATGTTATAAAAGGTTTTTTCAGCTCTTATACAAGTTAGAAAAAATGAAGAAGATTAATATGATATTGGAATTGTGCTTTTATGTTACTTTTTGGTATTTGGACCTTAATTTACTGTATGATTATCGTTAGCAAATTGAAATGTTCTTGTGAAAACTCTTAAGGCTGTAGTATTTTCTTGAAAATTGGTTTAGTACTGTTGTTTACATTGTAAAATTAGTGCTTTCAATAAGATTTTGGTTTCCATCTATCCTGAATTCTCCTTAGGAGTGCACAACTTCAAAAATAAAGAGGCACAGTCAGCAGAAAAAAGAGGTGGTCTGAGCATTTATGCGTTAAGTATGCATGTTAATTAGGAAAAAAATTAGAAAAAATATGAAAACAGATGTTACATAAATTATTGCAGTCCCAGGGCAGCAGTAACTTATACACTGACAGTAATTTTTATATGTGCATGTGTATGTCTATTTCTAGATTTCTCAATGTTTATGCAATTCCGTAGAGAATAACTAGAAGAATGGTATATCCTTTCAGTGAGACAGCGGTAAACATTCCTTCTGCATGTGGCTTGCTGAGCGAGTCTAGGCATAACATACACTTTTCCTGTACAGATAGCCTTCCGTGTTTCCTAATTCTTCCTGTAGTCTTCTTCCTTCCTTCTTGGTTTCTTTGATAGTATGTCAATGAGATCTTTTATTGGATTATGTCCTGTCAAAACAATAAAATGAATCATGATCCCAGCAGTGTAAGAAATGTAAAATTGACTGGGATGTAAAGTATGTGTTTAGAAACAAAGCAAATCACAACTACTGAGGACGCTGATTGTAGTGTCACTTTTTCTTTGGTTACTGTTGTACTTTCTGAAGAAATAGCCATCATTCTCTGAACAGTATTGACACAGTAGCGTGACAATCTATACTAAGTGTTACATAAACACACATTTATCAAATATACATATATTGGAATAATTGAAAGATACTTGAATGTCTTTCACTCTAAAGAGACATCCATAATATAAAAATGGTTTATATTTTTACAAGGGAATGATGAGAAATAGAGACATGCTTTATTTCAGCGGTGTGGCGATTTTTAGTTCAGCCATGGAGAAAAACCATGTGACTATATTGCTGTCCAAGGAGCTGCTGACAATGTCTAGATATTTCCCATACATAGATTATATAATTTAGAAACATGTTTGTAACTTTTCAGATGAGATTGAAAGTTAAAATAAGGAAATCCTCCATCAGAAGGTAATAAATCATTCTCTTTATCAAATGAACAAACAAAACATGAACTATATTCAGTATAGGGTCACAGAACAGTTTCCTTAAATCTGTCTGGAGATCAATGCTACATTCATTGGTATTCTTCAGAAATCATACTTTGTTATTTGGTTGTAGTAGCATATGATGCTCAAATGTGTTTTAAGTAATTAATTTCTTTTGCATCCCAGTAGGTTTCAGATACATCTATTATCATAATGTTTTTCAGTTCTGTGTTTTTGACTTATATTTTACCTAACTACTGTTGTCCTTTTGTATATATGCTGAGTCGCCAGTAAGCTGTAACAGGTTATTGGGAGTAAAGTAAACTAATACAGAATGAAGTCTAGAAAAGAGTGATAATAATATATTCAGTAATTTATTATTATTTAGAGGTTCTTTACCTAAATTAGATATTTAAGAAATTCCATTGTTCTTGATTTTATGTAGAGATACATCTATGTCAGATATGATTTGTGAAAGTAGATTGAAGTATATTACTAAAGATGATAAATGTTTTTCTTTTTCTACAGGCAAAAAGGCTATGGAAATTAATTTTTAATTCACAAATAATATTTACTTGCCACACTGATACATCTGTATTCTAATTTTATGTTTTATTTATGCTTTGGAATTCATTTTCAGTGGAATTTTTTTCACATTTGTTTGCAAGTGTCAGATTTCCATTTTTTATTTTATGTGATTTTAATACTTGATATTAGTTTACTATTGTATTAGTAGTGTATTTCTTATTTGAACACTTTTATTTCATTTCAGTGAAACAAAGTGATAACAGGTGGTTTGTTTTATATTGAGGTGTTTTAGTTTTTTTTTTTATTATAATGCCTTTTATTGTAGGCATTTTAAAGTGAGTTTCTTCTAGGAGCTAAAATAGATAATTGAAAGAGTGATTAAACAGTAAGCTAATATTTGTCCCCTAAGAGCCAAAAATATTATGATATAAACTTTTTCAGCTTGCTTTTTGCATTGATGGCTTTGGTTTAGGGTTCCTTTGCTTAGGGAGAGGATATTTGAAGCTATTTTATTTATTTATTTTTCTAGGTATTTGCTGTTTTTCCTGCAGCTCAGTCGAGGGATAACTCAGCTGATCTCTATTTCTTGATTCTTTACTTCCGATTGGCCAACCAAGACTTTTATTTGGCAAACTCTGTCGTACAGAACGTGACATCATCTATGACCCATAACAAGAGCACGTGTTTTCAAGTGTCAGTTAGATTTGTGGATCAATAAAGTTTTCTTGAAAGGTAAGTGTATATTTATTCAAAACGTACATTTAAAAATTCAGTACTATCATCAGCTCTCTTAGTCTGTTTGGGCTTTTGTAACAAAAATCCCATAGACTGGGTGACTTATAAATAACAAAAATTTATTTTTCACTGTTTTGGAGGCTAGGAAGTCTAAGATCAAGGTGCCAGCAAATTTGGTGTCTGGTGAGGACCCACTGGTTCATAGATGGATGTCTTCTTGCTGTGTCTTCACTTGGTGGAAGGAATGAGAGAGCTCTCTAGGGTCTCTGTTTATAAGGGCACTAATCCCATTCATGAGGGCTCCACCCTCATGACCTAATCGCTTCCCAAAGGCCTCGCTCCTAATACCATTACACTTGGAATTAAGATTTCAGCATATGAGTTTTGGGGGGTGATAAACATTCATTTCATAATAATACCCTCATTATAGTTACAGTAATGTGTTTTATATATTTGTGTACAAAAAATATGTGTGGGTGTGTATGTGTGTGTTTATATACTGCTGCCAGGTTTAGATTGCAGGCTCTTTAAGGGAATAATGTTGCCCTCTAGCACAGAGTTCCCTGATCAGTTTCTTTCCACTTATATATCTACCCACCAGCTTCCAATCTATTCCTTTCCTTCATTGTTTTCCTTCTCTTTTAATTGAGCCTGCATGAGGGCTTTAAAAATACTTGCCCACCAGCAGACTTTTAGCACTTTTCTTACTGAATACTTTTTGTTCCATATTTCTTTTCCTTCCCTTTTCGTCTTTCCTTCTTTCCTACCTTCCTACCTCCTTACCTCCCAACATTCATTAAATTTGTTGGAGTTGTGAAATTAGAATGATTGAACTTAGCATTGAAGGTATCTCAGATAGGTAGCATTCACATTTTTTTTTTTTAACCACAACCCATAGTAAGAAATAAATTTTATACTTATGAGCCATTTCCCACAGGTATAAATGCACAAATGAAACAAACAAGAGTTAAAACCATTCTACCCTGGCTACCTTGAATGTATGCTGTGCTCTATTCTATTACATTTTTGGGGGGGTATATTTCATTTAATATATGCTGATACCCATAATTAAATTTACTTCCCTATCCAATAGTGGATCACCTTTGCAATTTCTGAAGTCATACTTTAGATCACTTGTATGTTTGCTCATGACTGACTTGTAGGGAAAATAAATGGAATCAGGTAGTTTGTTTTCTGTTTCAGTCAAGCTGCCTTTTCTTCTGCCTCCCCTGTGCTTCTCATTTCTGTCGATTCATTACAAGTTATCAAATAACTTGGGGAAAGAACTGTGTAACTGCTGGGAAGTACTAGAGCACTTATAGGTTCTTCTGTAGTAACAACACAGATACCAAAGGTCATATCTCAAAATATAAAAGGAAGATAAATCTTTGATAGAATCATTCCTGTATAGTAAGGTATATATTTCTTTATTCTCTTCTTGTTCTTTCTATGTAAATTGTATGTGCCTGCTAATGCTCTCAAATCATTCTTGGTTTAAAACATTTTAAACTTCCAAAGCCTTTTATATCAGCTTAGAATAACAGATTTTTCCCCAAAGTGGTCTATTCTAGTGCTCCTTCCCATTTCGTTTAACATTTTTATCCTTTTAATAAGTTGCAAACATTTAAAAATTGTGAATGTAATATATTTTATTAGAAAGTTTGGTATATACAGAAAAGTAAAAAGAAAATAAAAATTATCCCTAATCCAATGCAGCTAAAGCAGTTCTAAGAGGAAAGTTCATTGCCATAAACACCTACGTTAAGAAAGGAAAGCTCAAGGTGTCCACTCTCATCACTTTTATTCAACATAGTTTTGGAAGTTCTAGCCTCAGCAGTCAGAGAAGAAAAAGAAATAAAAGGAATCCAAATTAGAAAGGAAGTAAAACTGTCACTGTTTGCGGATGACATGATCGTATACATAGGATATCCTAAAGACGCCACCAGAAAACTGCTAGAGCTCATCAGTGAATTTGGTAAAGTTGCAGGATACAAAATTAACGTACAGAAATCTGTTGCATTCCTATACACTAACAATGAACTATCAGAGAGAGAAATTAAGGAAACAATCCCATTTACCATCTCATCAAAAAGAGTAAAATACCTAGGAACAAACCTAACTAAGGAGGTAAAAGACCTGTACTCAGAAAACTATCAATATGAGATACTAATGAAAGAAATTGACAGCTACACAAACAGATGGAAAGATGTATCATGTTCTTGGATTGGAAGAATTAATATTGTTAAATGACCATACTACCACAGGCGATCTTCCAGATTCAGTGCAGTCCCTATCAAAATACCAGTGGCATTTTTCACAGAACTAGAACAAATAATTTTAAAATTGATATGGAAACACCAAAGACCCCAAATAGCCAAAGCAAATTTGAGAAAGAAGCAACGAGCTGGAGGAATCATGCGTCCTGACTTTAGACTATACTACAAAGCTTTGATAATTAAAAAAGACTCATACATCAGTGGAACAGAATAGAGAGCCCAGAAATAAACCCACGTACTTATGGTCAGTTAATCTACGACAAAGGAGGCACAAATATACTATGGAGAAAAGAGAGTCTCTTCAATAAGCGGTACTGGGAAAACTGGACAGCAACATGTGAAAGAATGAAATTAGAACATTCTCTAATACCACATACAAAAATAAACTCAAAATGGATTAAAGACCTAAATGTAAGACTGGATATTATAAAACTCCTAGAGGAAAACATAGGCAGAACACTCTGACATAAATTGCAGCAATATTTTTTTGGATCCATCTCCTAAAGCAAAGGAAAGAAAAGCAAAAATCAACATACAGGATCTAATTAAGCTTAAAAGTTTTTGCACAGAAAAGGAAGCCATCAACAAAATGAAAAGACAACTTACTGAATGGGAGAAGATATTTGCAAATGACATGATCAATAATGGGTTAATATCCAACATATATACATAGCTCATACAACTCAACATCAAAAAAACAACCTGATTAGACAATGGGCAGATGAACTGAATATACATTTTTCCAAAGAGGAAATGCAGATGGCCAACAGGCACATGAAAAGATGCTCAACATCACTAATAATCAGGGAAATGCAAATCAAAACCACAGTAAGGTATCATTTCACACCTGTCAGAGTGGCTGTCATCAAAAAGAACACAAATAACAAATGTTGGCAAAGATGTGGAGGAAAGGGAACCCTTGTACCTGTTGGTGAGAATGTAAATTTGTGCAAACACTGTGGAAAACAGTTCGGAGGTTTCTCAAAAAATTAAAAAAAGGAACTATCACATGGCTCAGCAGTTCCACTCCTGGGTGTGTATTTGAACAAAACAAAAACACTATATCAAAAAGATACATGCACCGAGTGTTCATTGCAACATTATTTACACTTGCCAGGGTATGGAAGCAACTCAAGTGTCCCTCAACATATGAATGTATAAAGAAGATATTTTGTGTGTGTGTACACACACACACACACACACACACACACACTGGAATACTACTTAAAAAATGATAAAATTTGCCATTTGCAGCAACATGGATGGACTTGGAGGGCATTATGCTAAGTGAAATAAGTCAGAGAAAAACAAATACTGTTAGGCACTACTTACATGTGGAATCTAAAAAATACAACAAAATTAGTGAATAAAACAAAAAAGAAGCAGACTCACAGATATAAAGAACAAACTAGTGTTTACCAGCTGGGAGAGGGAAGGGAGAAGGGGCAATATAGGGGTGGGGATAAAAAGCATTATTATAGGATTATATGAAATCATGTGTGTTAAACTTTTGAAAATTGTAAAGCACTATAAAAACTGAGGAATCTTTCATTCAATGGAAAAAAGAAAAAACACACACTTATAAAAAAGGAAAAGAAAGCCTAAGTAAATAACCTAAAATTACATCTCAAGAAATGTAAAAAGAACAAACTAAGCATAAAATTAGTAGAAGAATAGAACAAAACAAAAAGCACAAATAAATGAAGTAGAGATTAAAATAACAGCAGAAAATATCAATGAAACCAAAGCTATTTTTTTGGAAAAACATAAAGTAGACAAAACTTTAGCTAGATATCCAAAGGGCAGGGTGGAAAAAAACTGGCACCACTGAAATACAGAGGTTCATAAGAAACTGCTGTGAAGTTATTCACCAACAAATTGGACAACCTAGAAGAAATGGTTGAATTTCTAGAAATATACAACCTATATCAGTCATGAAGAAAGAGAAAATCTGAATAGTCCAATAGTAAGGAGACAGAATCAGTAATCCAAAACTTCCCAGCAAAGTCCTGTACCAGATGGCTTCACTGGTGAATTCTACCAAACATTTAAAGTAGAATTAATGTCAAACCTTCTCAAACTCTCCCCAAAAATAGAAGAGGAGGGAACACGTCTGTTTTATCAGGCGAGCATTACCCTGATACCAAAACCAGGCATGGACACTACAAGAAAAGAAAATTACACACCAGTATTCCTGATGAACACAGATGCAGAAATCCTCAACAAACTATATTGAACCAAATTCAACAGCACATTAAAAGGATCACACACCATGATCAAGTGGGATTTTTTCCAGGGATACAAGTATGGTTCATTATCTACAAATCAATGTGATACACCACATTGATAAAATAAAGGATAAAAATCATGTGACCATCTCAGTAGATGCAGAAAGAGCATTTGACAAAATTCAACATCATGGTATGAACTTTCAACAAACTGGGTATAGAGGGAATATATTAATAAAGACCACATATGAGAAACCCATAGCTAGCATCATACTTTATGGCGACAAGCCGAAAGCTTTTTCTCTAAGATGAGGAATATGACAAGAATGCCCAAAATTGTTGCCCCGCCCCCAACAAGAACCTGAGTGTTATTTTCTTGGGCTATTTATCAGGGTTGTTTTTTGCAGTGAGTAACCATGAGAAACAAGATGGTGTTTCCCATATTCAAAGAAGCAATCTCACCAATTTTATTTGACATAGTCCTGGAAGTTCCAGCCAAAGCAATCAAACAACCGAAAACAAAAAACAAAACAAAACAAAAGAACCCCCAAAGTATTCAGATCAGAAAGGAAGAAATAAAACAGAGGTATGATATTATATGTAGAAAACTCCACCAAAAAAACTGCCACAATTAATAAACATTCAGTAAATTTGCAGGATACACAATCAATATGTAAAAATCTGTTGCATTTCTATACACTAACAATGAACTATCAGAAAGAGAATTTAAGGAAACAGTCCCATTTACAATTGCATCAAAAAGAATAAAACTCAGGAATAACTTTAACCAAGGAGGTGAAAGATATGTATACTGAATATTTTAAGACATTGATGAAAGAAATTGAAGTAGACACAAATAAATAGAAAAATAGTCTGAGCTCATGGATTGGAAGAATTGATATTGTTAAAATGTTCATACTACCCAAAGCAATCTACAGATTCAATGAAATCTCTATCAGAAGCCCAATGGCATTTTTCACATAAATAGTAAAAACTATCCTAAAATTTGTATGGAACCACAAAATACCCTGAGTAGCCAAAGCACTCTTGAGAAAGAAGAACAAAGCTGAAGGCGTCATACTTCTTGATTTCAAATTATATTACAAAGGTATGTAATCTAACCAGTATGGTATTAGCATAAAAACAGACATAGAGACTAATGGAAAAGAATTGCAAGCCCAGAAATAAACCACACTTAGATGGTCAATTAATTTATAGCAAAAGATCTAAGAATATTCACTGGGGAAAGGATAGTCTCTTTTAATAAACGGTGTTGGGAAAATTGGACAGCCACAGGCAAAACAATGAAATTGGACTGCTATCTTACACAGTACACAAAAATTAACTCCAGATAGATTAAAGACTTGAACAGAAAACCTTGACCATAAAAACTTCTAGAAGCAGATGTGGTAAGGTGCTTGACATTGGTCCTGGCAATGCTTTTTTGTTTTTTAAATTAGACACCAAAAGCAGAGGCAAAAAAAGCGTAAATCAGTAAGTGGGCAGGAGTACATCAAAGTAAAAAGCAACACAGTATACACTTTAAATATCTTACATTTTATTATATTGAGGTCAGTTGTACATCAGTGGAGCTGAAAAAATAAAAGATAAAAATAATGTAAAAAAGAAACAAGCAAAAAATCCCTACTCCTATCTTCTGGTGATGAACTGATGTAATAGATGAAAAATATAACATTTAAAAAAATTTTACTTGGATTTAACATAGGGGAAAAAATGAAATGAAACTTAAATGATTAGTGAATCTGAGATAAATGTTCCTTCAAAATCATAAATATTTGATCCAAAGAGCCTTCCAATATGAAAGAAGATTATGGAAATCTTTAAATACTCTGGAAATAAGAAAATATGGAAAGACTGATCTAAAAGTAGAGTATCTATTTTTTAGAATAATTTATTGAGGTGAAATTTATGTAACATAAAATTCAGTGAATAATTCAGTAGAACCCACCACCTCTCTCTAGTTACACACATTTCCATCACTCCAAGGTAGAACGCCTTACTTTTTAAACAGTTTCTCCTCATTCTGACCTCCTCCCAACTCCTGGTATCCATCAGTCTGTATTGTCTCTAAGGATTTATCTATTTTGAATATTTCATATAAATGGAATCATATAGTACGTGACCTTTTATGTCTGGCTTCTTTCACTTGTAGTACTGTTTTCAAGGTTCATCCATATTGTAGCATGTGTCAGTACTTTATGCATTTTCACAGCTGAGTAATATTCCATTGTATATATAATTGTTTGGTTTGCTTCCACCTTTTGGCTCTTGTGAGTAGTGCTTCTGTGGATTTAGGTGCACATGTTCTTATTTGAGCACCTGTTTTCAGTTCTGTTAGGTATATACCTAGGAGTGTAATTGCTGGGTCATGTTGTAATTTTTTATTTACCTTTTTGAGGAACCACCAAGTTGTTTTCCACAGTGGCTGTAGCCTTTTATATTCCCACCAGCAATGTGTGAGGGTTCCAGTTTCTCCACATGTTGTCAAAACTTGTTATTTTTCATTTTTTTTGATAATCAGAATATGATAGTAATAAATGACTTTCAGCAAAGTAACATTGTAGAGGGGTGATTATATTCATTATTTCTAATATAGTGATTATATATCAATTCAGAGTATCACTTAATTCTGTGTTCCGTGCAGAATTAACTGACCAGTAGAAATTGTTTTCCAGAACAAAAGATTTCTTAGTTTTCTTCATCTTCTCAAAAATACTGTATTTTGCTTCATATTTATACCATTTTTTCCCCCTGCATGTGTGTATAGTTCTTTGTTTTTACCAGAGTTTTAAGTTACCATTCCTTTTGCTTAATGCTCATAGGAGGTCTGTGTCTCTCCATTTATGGATAGCACACCACAGGTGTACTTCTAGGCTTTAAAATGTATGATTTTAAATCGCAAAATAAATTTTTGTTAGGTTACCTACTGTCTTGTTGAAGAAATACATCACTTAACCTGGACCTTCTGTTTTAGTATGGACCAGAGCTTCGTTGGCCTTTTGCGGAACTGTTACACTCAGATTTCTTTCCATTATATTTCTGGGTTAGTTCTAATGATTCTTGTGTCCCATTGTCACAATTTAAATAAATTTTCAGAAGGTTAAATGGTGAAAGATGAATTTTCTGAGTTATGCATATTAGAAAATATTTTATTCTCACAGTTGATTGATAATTTATCTGGGTATATATTAGTATTTCTAGATTTAAAATAATTTTCCTCAGAACTTTGAAGACTTTGCTTAGTTTGTTTCTAACATCCATTATTCCTCCTGAGAAATTTGAAGCCAGTCTTACTCATTGAAGAGTTTTCTAGGAGATATTAACAGTGAAAACAAAATAGAGAAAAATGCATGATTTGATTATGCTTGCTTTTTAGGGTAGAGAGGTTGACAAGAAGCAAGATAAATAAGTAAAATATGTAGTCAGTTAGATAGTGAGGCTATAAAGGAAAATAAAGCAAGGAGGGGAGGATAGAGAGTTAATAGCATAGGGGGACTGATGGAAATTGTAAATAGGGTGGTCAGGGAGTACCTCCCTGAGAACGGAACACTTTAGTAAATGTCAGATGGAGGTGACGGAGTGAGCACCTCAAGCAGAGTGAACAAGTAGTACAAAGGCCCTGATGTAGGAATATTACTGATGTGTTCAAGGAACAACAGAGAGGTCAGTGTGGCTGCGGCAATGTGAGAAGAGAGTAGTAGGGATTAAATTAGAGACATAACTGGGAATCTAGTCTTTTAGAGAGGTGCATTTGGCTTTTATTCTGAATGAGGTGGGAAGTTATTGGCAAGTAAGTATCAACATCTGATGTACAGTTTAAAAGAATTACTCTGCCTGGTTGAGAAAGGATTGTAGAGGGAGCAAGGGCAGAAGCAGAGGGACCATGTAGAAGGTTAGAGGTGAGACGTAATTGTGGTTTGAACAACAGGATTTGCTGATGGATTGGATTTGAGTTATGAGCGAAGGCGGGGAGTCAAATACGCCTCTGGTAATGTTTTTGGTCTGAATAACTAGGAAGATAAGAGTTGTATTTAATGAAGAAGGGGAAGCTTATAAAAGGAGAAGGTTAGGGGTTTGGTTCTGGACATGCTAAGTTGAAGATATTTATTAGACATTTAAGTGGAGAGGTCAAGGAGACAGATACTATCCCAGAGTTCAGGGGAAAGGTCCGAGATGAAGGAAAAGCTGTGAAAGTTATCAATTGTGGATGGTATTTTTAAAGGGGTAATATTGACACAATCCAGTAGATGCAGCTAGAGACAACTGAAGGCCCCAACTTCGGGGCCCTTTACATCTAGAGGTCAGGAGAAGAGGAATTAGTTGAGGAGGCCAGGGAAGGAAAACCGAGCTAGGTAAAAGGAAGACTCCTTTGGCTTTCTAAATATCTGAAAGCTCAGGAAGCTAAGTGATGTAAATGTGCCAAGGAAGGGGAGTGATCATCCGTGGCACATGTTGCTGAAATGTGAAGTTTTACATGAGCTGTGAATTGATTGTTGGATTTAGCAGTGGGAGGTCATTGGTGACTTTGAGAAGAGCAGTTTCAGTGGAGGACAGAAGTCACACTGGAGTGGGTTCAGGGTGGAGTGGGTTCAGGGTGGAGTGGGAGGAGAAACATGTGGCAACTGAAGGGGGAAAGTTGGTCAAGAGACAATTTTTTTTTTTTTTTTTTTGAGTAGAAGAGAAGCAGCATACATTAATATTGAGAATGCCCCAATAAAGAGGAAAAAACTGATGATACAGGAAAGCGTAGTGAATTGCTGAAGCAAGGCGCGCAAGTGGAGAGACTGGCCTTAGGTAGGAGCATGGGTGGTTTATCCTTAATAATAGGAAGGCAGGCGGCACACATAGGCACAGATCCATCTGTAAAAGTCTTTGGTCAAGCTTTGTGTTACTTCCGGGATATGTCACATACCAGAAGCGTCACGACTAGCTGCCTCCCACTTCTTTAGGCTTGTCCCGTTCAGTTTACCGCTTTGTGATTTTTATTGTAGTAACGTAGATGAATGGTGGTTTCCAGTTTAGGAATTTTGTACTTTAAAAAATTCTGTTACTATAATGAAGACATACAACAAGCATTTATGAAGGATGCACCTCTTGAAGTTTTTGAAAAATGTCAAATGTGTAAATATTTCTGGAGTATGTTCTAGAGAACCACCAAGCTACATTAGGATCAGAAGCAGAAATGCTTTCTCACACCAGCCTTGGGCAGCTTGTGGTTCAAATTCACTTATCAGAAAAATGATAAATTACTTCGTGTCCTGGATTGCTTGAACAAGGATGAAATCATGAATGTAAAAATCTACGAATGCCTGGAGTCTGTTGTGCTCCTTCTGACTCATGTTTCTCCCAGTCACCTCAGCGCAGGAGCACACTTGATAAATACGGGATACAGTGATGGCGTTAGAGTTCCAGCATTTTCTTCCCGGTGTAAGGTGATCCCTGGGATCACTCTCATGTGTTTCTGAAATGGAATAATGTTGCTCTTCCTACCCGTTCTTGCTCAAGTTCCCAGTTCTCGATAGTGATACAGCTTCCCCTCTGGCTGTAGAAACTGCTCATGTTGTCTTGGGACATGATTCAAGCAGCATGTTTGCTGTGCTCCAGTACTGTAGAGTTTAAGTTAGGAAGGATAACAGGTGGGGAAGGAATTAGGTGACCCTTGAACAAGACAGGTTTGAACTGCATAGGTCCATCTATACGTGGATTTTTTCAATATAAATATAGTAAGTACTGTAGTAGTACACGGTCCATGGTTGGTTGAATCTGCAAACGCCTAGCAACCTTGGATACAGACAGCCAACTGTAAATTATATTTGAACTAATCCCTGCATTATTCAAGGGTCAGTTGCAATTGTGAGACCAAAAAACTGACTAGCCTTGTGCTTACTTTTCCTCATAGCACCTCTAGTGGGTCCCTCTTGGGTTTAAATAACTAATTTTTATTCTTTGCAGACCCTGCCTTTTCCTAAAACCTGGCACAAGTTCCTTGGTCACTGGACTGGAAGACATTTTTGAGTAATATCTCCTTTATATCCATACATTCACTTGTCTTCCTAGGACACATTTACTGAGAGTCAGTATATTTGGTTTACTGTCAGTTTACTTAGTTTTCTGTCTTTGGAAGCACCAACTGTTACAGAGGTAATAATTAGAAATAAGATGACTTCGGCTTCTTATAACTTTATTCTGATTCCCTCTAAAGGCAGGGTCTAGCTTATTGCGTTCCCCTTTAAGCAAGAATGAAAGTTCTCTCTTTTTCTTTGGTATGTGCCCACATTATATCATGGTCTAACATGTGACATATAACTGTTATTTGTGGTGAGACCACCCAGTACATCATGGGCTAACTCTGAGAAGGGTCTTTGGCGAGTTTTCCTTTTTACAGGCAAATAGTCAAGGTGTCACCCGCCACTCCTTCACCATCTTCTTAACTGATTCCCTGTTAAATAACTTTATTATTTAACGTCATTTAACTTGTCTCCTTCCCTGGGCTTCACATATACATTTCTCCAGTAAGCTGCCATTTTGTCATCTGGACTTGGCTTCTGTGTTTAGGTTGTTGACTTAAACCGGTTGCAGTGACTTTCCCTTTATAACACAGACTTGTTTTCAAAAATCCCAGCTATCTCATTCTGACACACTTGTGTTCCTTTGCAAGTTCCATCCGCAAACCTCCAAGTCCATCCTAATAGTTTTTCCAGGTTAAACAAAACAGTTAGCATCTCTGTGAGGTTTTATGCTAGTGGCATATTTTGAGTAACACTTAAGAATGGTTCTTCCTAAATATTTTTCATTGAATTAAAACATTTTAAGTGGAGACGATATTTGGGAGTGTCAGGAGAAGGTGAAAGGGCGATGCTCTATTTATAGACTCTAACATGTCATCAGCTTCCAGAGTAGAATCAATTTGAATTCATCTATTCATTTGATCAACAAGTATTTATTGACTGTTTACGCTATGGTGGGTACTGAGCTAACTCATAAATATGTCATTTTATGATGTTTTCCTTTTTAAATTGGATGACGTAAGGAGACTCAGTTTTCTTTTTCTTTTTTTTTTTTTTTTTTTTTGGCCTAGTTCATTGTGAATTTTTCTAGGTTTTCAGTGTACACGCACCAGACATAACTCTCACTTTTTGATAATGGAGAAACAACCAACTCTAGATAATGAAATGTGGAAAATATGGAATCTGCTTCTCTTTCTCTCCCACTTACTCACTTTTACAAAGACTTACCGGACAGTGAACTTTATCACCACTTTCACCTCCGCTTCCTTGTGGCTCTGCTAGTCTCTGTGGTACCTGGTAGACCTGAAAGGAGCATCATGAACTAGAAGGGAGAAGTTAGATGAACACATAATTAGACAAATAGAAAAGGGGTCCGTTATACGTGAGAGGTCACTGTATTTCTATTTTATATAGAAGTTTGAAGTTTTTACTTTAGGTTATTCCCGTTTAGGAATACTTTAAAAGTAGGCCGTGAACAGCTAACCCATTTAAAGGGGATTTTTAAAATCTTTAATTTGTAACGATTTGACCATTACGATGCTAACATTTTAATATTGTGACAAAATAAGTTTTCTGCTATTAAAAATATGTTTTAAAAATTTTATAAATGCTTAAGAGTTACTTAATTTCTTCAGTGTGTAGGGAATATTGACTGAAGATATCTTGAAAGCCTAAATTACTTGGAATATATTTGAAACCTCTCTTCTCATGTACTTATCTTCAACATATTTTTGGGTCATTTATAGTATAGGCTTAAAGTTTGAAGTTTCACATTTTTAGTCTTATAAAGACTTATAAATATGTTTCTCTTAGTACTATTGGAACTAAATAATTTTATCCACATAATTGTCCTTCAGCTGTAGCTGTCTAGAATAAAATTTCTTGAAATAAGCAGTCATTTTCCATTTGAAATAACCATTTAGAAATGTTTTTCATCTGATAACATGTATTTTGTTCTTTATAAATAGCACAGGAATTGAAGTACTTATGTATCTAAGGGAGGTTATCAGCTCAAGTTCAATAGTATGTTTGACATTATTAGGCTGAGGATATTTTATAATTAAAAAAATAGGTTTATTATTACTTTTGTAAAATACGTGTACTTTTGTTATATCTTATGTGTTAATCCCATTTCCTATCGAAGTCACCAATTAAAAGGGAATTGTGTACCAGTGAGGTTCTAAAACCTTGACATTATTTTAATCTGATAACAAATGGGTTTAAGTTCATGTTCTTTCATTTGTTGGCAACAAATCTAAACCTGTATTTTTTGGATTTATGAGGATAAGTCCTGCTTTGGCAATCTTGTAGATCCTCAAGAGAATAGTTAAACAGTGATTAATCATTGTTTCTTCACTGAGTGTGCAGAAAAGAATGGAAAAGCTGCATTTCACACTTCTGAAGCAATTAATCCCCATGATCTTAGCCAGGTTTGTCTTGTAGATAAGTCGGGATACAAAACGCTACCTAATTTATCAATGTATGCATGCCATAAAGTATAAAACACACAATTTATTTCATATCATTTATAGTCAAATGTAAAAAAAGAGTGACTTTGCCATATCCAAGAGTGTTTCCTACATTACCTTCATATAAACTAAGTACCAGAGATTACAATGGGATTCCTGTTTATTGTGCACATCTGGCGCAGTCACTATGCATTTTCTCATTCACTTGCTGGCATTTTTAGTGATTGTGGCATAAATCACCTTGCTAATCAGAAACATAAGTGACGGGAAGTCATCTCCTTTTTTTGAACAATGGGAAAAAACATATGGCTTCTTAGACAGGACTTGGCTGTTACACTATTTATGTGGCATTATATTCTGTATTTAGAATTTCATATTAATTGCAGTGATTTGATTGAAGGCACTGAACACCCAGGGCTTGTGGTCAAAATATTTGTTTTGTATCATTTTCATAACAAGTAAACAAAAAAGGGTAAAATGACATGCCTTGCATTAAAATTTTTTTAAAATAAAAACTACTCTGTGAACAGTTTTAAGATTAAGACAAATTGAAGAAAATGTATTTAAAAATGTGTGGATGTTTCTATAGATGCATAGTTATAGTAATTACAAGTTAGTTTTTAATTATACCTATTTCAAGTCACTGCATAGGTAAGAATAAAAATTACTGTCCTTTAAGTGCTAAACTGTAACCGACAGTAGTTTGCTTTTCTGGAAGTACTATTATTTCAAGATGTGTTGCATTTTTGGATGAATTGTTGTTTATTAGTTGGAACCATATACTGCATATACTACAGCTAAAAGAAATTTATATGTGCAATGCAGACTTTAAAGACCACCCTCAGTGAATTTGTTGCTGCTTGTTACAGAATGCTTAGTCTAAATTTGGAGGGTTTTTTTTCCTCAATAGGTAACTTACTTCTCAAAAGGTAGTGAATATAATGGCCTTTTATACTTATTTGACTTTGTAATACTTACCTTTCTATCCCTCATCACTTTCCATTTTCTTACGTGGGTGGCAGGAAAAGATTTATTTTGAACATGTAAATTTCAAATGCAAATTTATTTGTTCAGAGAACGTTATGTGTTTTAAAGTTTGTTTTCTATATTACATTTGACTATAGATTAGTGAGGTCAATTTTTAAATAAATACATCAGAACCTGTTTATTCAAATGTGTGTTATTCCGTTTGAAATAGTCCCCTTGGGAAGATGTATACATAATCCATTAATCAAAGTATTTTAGCAATGCCTCTTTTTGAATTCAGTGGAATTGATGTGTAGCTGCTCAAAATGGATATTTTGAAGGGAGATAAGATTCATTTTGTGTATATATGTGCTAGTATTTTTGTTTAAAATCAATCAATCATAATGGCTTGTGCTGCAGCCTGTATATATCTTGTAGATAATTGGACTCTCTGAATAGAAATAGAGTTTTAAAAAACTGCCTGAATTTTAAATAAATGGTCATATTTATCCATTTTGTTTTAGAAGTCTTTTATGTTATCGTTTCAAGGACCACCTGCAGTAAGAGTCCACAAATTGAATAAATGCAACATAAGGAGAGGTTGTTTTCCCCCCGCCCTTTCGTTGCTTATTTCAAAACTGCAACCATCCAGATTCTCTAAGGGAATAGTGTGCTATTTTTTAAAATATATTTATAACTGAATTGAGGCCTTCTTTCTAGATTAAAATTATCCAGTGCTTAAAATTACCTGAAATCTACACCATACTGCCTCAATCCTTGTCCATTTTTATTTCCTTTATGCCTTCAAAGCCTCTTCCCTCTCCTTTTAAAGATCGAGCTGTACTTGTTGTAAAGATTAATTTTTAAAGCATAAAATTTAAAACACACATATGTATTTCCTTTTTCTTTACGAAAATATAAAAATTCTAGGACGACTGGTTGTTAAAATCCAAAAAATAGGCAATTTATGAGACGGCTAAAAGTATCAAAATAGATAAGGAAAAATAAGAAGCTCTATTTTTAGTGACTGAAGACTTTGGAATTTGTTAGTGTTGGAGCTTTGAGGAAAATTTTCTTTCATAAAATGCTTGTGGTAAAAAGTATATTATCCTGAAGTATTTGCTTATTCATCATGTTTATAAAGCCAAGGATTTAATTTCTAAGTGTATATCAATTTTTGAATGAAACTGAACTACCAGTAATGTTGATGTTCACTGCACATTTCCTTTAAAATGTGCTTTTGTTTTCAGAGACGTTGCATTATGTTTTTTTCCTCTAGTCCATTCTTTGTCTTATTTACATTCATACTTTATTGGTACAGATTACCCTCTAATGTAGAGTCTGAATCCAGTGTGGAACTTTCAAGAAAAGTTATTGTTCTTTCTTGCCTGTGTTCTCATGGCATAAAGAATGGATCCTCGGGCTTCCCTGGTGGAGCAGTGGTTGAGAGTCCGCCTGCCGATGCAGGGGACACGGGTTTGTGCCCCGGTCCGGGAGGATCCCACATGCCGCGGAGCGGCTAGGCCCGTGAGCCATGGCCGCTGAGCCTGCGCATCCGGAGCCTTTGCTCCGCAACGGGAGAGGCCACAACAGGCCTTTTTTTGCGCGTACCGCAAAAAAAAAAAAAAAAAAAAAAAAAATGGATCCTCCCATTGTAGGGATGATTCTCTGGTGATCCCCAGCCAGGCGGCTTCTTGCTTGCTCTCCTGTCTCTGGCCGTTCTTTTCCCACCCCGGTGTCGGTCTGGAAATGCCTTTCGGAATGCCAACAGAGGAGGGATGCCTTCTACTGCCCGATGTGCTGCAGGGTGGGTGATGTGACGCTGCTGGCCTAATCATCCTGGAATTCAGATAAAAAGGGTAATTTGTGAAATATTTCCCCATAAGGGAGGCTTTCATTTGTCAGTGGGCAAGCTGCTTTGAGTGACACACATAATTCAGGAATTTTAATGTAAAGTTTTTAATGGAGTATATTAAGTATGAGAAACATGGAGCACGAAAGGGCAGTGCATGTTTCAATAGTTGTGTGTTTTGTTTTAGTGTTTAAGACTCCGTCTGTGCAGCATGTCCCCAGTGTGGCCCTTGCTTGTGTTCCTTGCAGGGGTTCAGCCACATCTGGGACGTGGCTGGCCTGCCACTAGTCTTCGATGTGTAGGAACAAAAGTGAAAATTTTTTAATGAAAAAATAAAGAGTAAAGAGCCAGACCTGGTGATGCCATCTCAGCTGTTAGAGAAGGAGCATTTCTGAATTCAGCCTGGAGTCTGTTTTGCTTTCGGGTCTAGACCTCTTAGGCCTTGCATCAGAGACAGTGGAGATAGAAGGATACCTGGGCTGTAAGAAAAAGAAATTAAGAAAGAACAAGAGAACAAGGAGAAATATAAGATGTTTGGGGACAAGTGGCATGGTCCTTGTACCCTCTAAACTTAGAGTCCAGTAGAAAGGCATTATTTCCCCTTTTTTTGCCACCATCCGCTGAGTGACTGGCATTTTACGGACTGCACTGCACTGGCCCTGTTAGAAAGGTGGGGGAGGGGGGCTGGGTGACGGTGGTGCTGCTGGATAAAGCAGTGGCTAGCGCCCAGTGGAGGGGAAGCAGACTGCAGTGAATGGGGCCCTGTGGGTGACAGTCGCCACCGGTGATCAGCATTCCAGTTCAGAGGCAGTACCTGGGTCGGGGAACAGATGAGGCCCACCCAAGCTTAGTTTGGAGGGAATGGAACCAGCAGACCTCAGATACCACCCAGAGAGGCACAAAGAGGGGTGAATGATAGTCGTGCCCTGGGAGGTGACTGTCAGCTGACTGGTCTGGCTCATGAACGCATGTGAGACACTTCAGGATGACTCCCAGAAATATTCCGGGAACAAAAACATAGGAACCTGGAATCCTGCACCGTGAGTTGTATTAGTCAGAGTTCTCCAGGGAAACAGAACCAAAAGGATCTATATGTATAAAATCCAGGAATTGTCTCATGCAGCTTAGGTAAGAAGTCCCCTGATCTGCCTGCGAGCTGAAGAACTAGGAAGACCTAGGTTGTGTGATTCATGTTGAGTCTGAAGGCCTGAGAACTGGGGTGATGGCATGGGGAATGGGGGAGATGGACTAAATCCTGGTCCGTGTCCAAATATCTCAGCCTGAGCTAAGAGCGCGAATTTGCCCTTCCTTCACCTATTGTTCTGTTTGGGCCTTGGGTATATTGGGTGATGCCCACTCACGTTGGCTTCTTAAAAACTCAGTCTGCTTTAAATGCTAATCTCTTATGGAGACACTTAACACACACACCCAGAAACGATGTTTTATCAGCTACCTTGGCATCCCTTAGCCCAGTCAGGTTGACATATAAAATTAACTATCACAAGGGTGAAGACAAGAACCAGCAAGTGTGAGTTACATTTACTTTGTAAAATAATTTACAAATTTATTGAGATACTAAGGATCTTTTCTTCCTCCCTCCCTCCCTTCCTTCCACAAAACTTTTTGTTTAGTTACCTGTTACTGCAAACAGTATTCTAGGTGTTGGATCAACAAGTTAAAATATGATTCTTCCTTTAGGAGCTTGCAGTTTATAGGAGGGAGAATGGCAGTTAAAAAAATTAACATCTAGGGGGATGAATGACATGATAGAGTCACGCATGGGAGATAGTGGACCACAGAAAAAAAGTACTTAAAGCATCTTGGAGGTAGGACTGGGGTAGAATCTGCCTGCTCATGCAGGGGACACGGGTTCGCGCCCTGGTCTGGGAAGATCCCACATGCCACGGAGCAACTAGGCCCGTGAGCCACAACTACTGAGCCTGCGTGTCTGGAGCCTGTGCTCCGCAACAAGAGAGGCCGCGATAGTGAGAGGCCCACGCACCGCGATGAAGAGAGGACCCCGCTTGCCACAACTAGAGAAAGCCCTCGCACAGAAACGAAGACCCAACACAGTAAAAAAATAAATTAATTAATTAATAAACTCCTAACCCAACATCTTCTTTAAAAAAAAAAAAAGTATATTTGAGGAACTGCAAGCAGTTTAGGTTCACATGTTGGGTAATATTGACACCTGAGATTGTAAGGTATAAAATCTAGATTTTTGAAGAGTCTTGTGGATTATACTAAGAGTTTGGGCTTTTCTTCTTGGAGGAAAAAGAAGAGGAAGACAGATAGGGTAGGAAGAGCCTAGGATTGCAATGCTAGGTATTGTGACTTACTGAAGGAATTTAAGCCAAGGAGCGGTGTGATCGGATTTGAATTTTAGAAAAAGCACTTAGGTGACATTTAGGTATTTAAGTGAATTGGAGGGAGATCTGAAGAGCCAGGCTACTAGGTAGGAGACTACTGCAGGAGGACAGGGAAGAATTGAGACACTAGATTAAGTCAGAGTCAGGAGTAAGGGAGAAGGGACTAATTTAGGAGGTAGAATTGACTCGATTTAACAGGTGATTGATATGAGAGGGGCAAGAGGAAAATACAGGTATCTGGCTCTATCCTGGTGGTGTCTTTCCATAGATAGCGAGCACAAGAGCAACATTTTGAAGGGGAAGAGAATGACTTCTGTTTAGGAATATTGTTGATTAAAATCTGTGAAAAGATGAGACAGATTTGGAGCCAACGCTAGTGGAGAGATTTGTTTTTATAGGAGGAGGGTGAATTTTTTTTTTTTTTTTTAACCGACAATCCCAGAAGTAGGAAATAGTGGATGCAACAGTTCAGGTCCTCCAGGAAGCAGATGCCAAGACAGAAATGGAAGTTTTAAGAAATTTATCAGGGGAAGCCCTTAGAAGGTGAGGGAGAAAGGGAGTGGGAGTGAGGAGGGAGAGCTTCAGACCTTAACGCAAGCCTGACACCTGTGATGAGAGAAGAGGAGGGAAGACAGGTAGGGGAAGAAGAATCTCAGACACCAGTGCAGCTTTGAGAAGGTCCCAGCCAGACCAGTGGTGCGGGGTGGTGGGCAGTGGGCAGAGCACATGCTGCCTGAGAGATGCCCTGTGTTGGGTGGGAATGGGCTCCCCTGGCATGCCTCTCTCTGGCATGCCTCTCTCTGGCATGAGCGCTGTGGTGGATCCAGAAGGTATGACAGTGGACGGCACTCCTTCCAGCAGGTTCTCTCTGAGTGGTGCACCTCCCTGACAGCCACAGCGCCTATGGGTGTGTTTTAGCTGGGTGGAAAGGTGGAAGGAATTCCTATTCGTCCATTATTTCCTCTGCTTTCAGCAAATGGAGTGTAGAGTCGGAGAAGGCGACTGAGACTGAACAAATGTTGGAGGGTTTTCAGGAAAGACACAGCTAATAGGCATGGAGCAAGAGAGGACATTGTACTGGGAAAAGCTTAGTTGCAATAGTAGCTCAGATAGTCTAGTTCTGATAGGGAAGGAAGGGAAACTAGAAGGGGAAGAGGGGATTGAAATGAAATGAAGTCAAAGAACTAGGTGTTTCAGTGAGTTTGAAAGCACTTGTACTGAGTGAGGGACTAAAAGAGCTTAAGGTTAAAGGGAATTGTGGAGATACAGTGGTATATTCGTTTAGATTAATAACCAAACTCCAGGAAATACTGATGCATTTAAATTCCATCATGTGAATTGGGAGTAAAATTTTTACTGACAGAAAATGACAATTATGCATCATAGAATCACATTGTGGAATGTATACATCATAGAATTACATACCATGAGAAAGTGTAAAGATAACATAACTACTTGGCTTTAGTAGTGTAACTTTTCTGCAAAGTGGTTTCAAAGCCACTTGTATGTCAAGTTGCTGGATTAACTAAAGCTAACAGTTTTTTTCCCCCTAAAAACTTGGTTTTCTGTGAGTTTTTCAATTTATCTAGTAACCTTAGAAAATGTTTGTGTCTTTTTCTTTTCCTTTTTTTTTTTTTTGCAAAAGAGAAACGAGTGAGCTCTCCTCTCCTGAAGGGTTTGTCTTTTTACCCGATAGACAATTTAGAGAAGTGACAAAACGTTCAAAGCATGTATAGCCAAACATTTCTTGAACTGAAAGCAATAAAGGTAAGATAACAGTTTTAAATACATACAAACAACTTTTCAGTAGCTGTCCTTTTGCAGAAGGGAATCAGGAGTGGCAACAAATAATTTAGGTAATTAAAATAATACAATAAGATGGATTGACAGAATGATGGACAGATAGACATTATAATAAAGCAAATGTACTCAAATGAATTGAAGATTCTAGGTGGGTGTTCATCTTTTCTGTATATTTGGAAATATTTGTAATAAGATGTTGAAAAACCAATATCATAGCGTCTGCAACTTTGAAACACTCAAGAAAGTGAGGGTCTGATGGATAGACAAGTAAAGTAAAATGTCAGTGTTAGAATCTAGGTGGTGAGTATATGAATGTTGACTGTAACATTCTTGTAAACTTTTCTGAATTTAAAAAATTTTCAGAATAACATGTTGCAGGAAAAGTGTCATAAACAGAACAGTGTTTGGCATTAGAGATCTGAGTTCTGACTGTGTGACCTGAGACAGGATGGGGAAGAAGAGTTTCAGATAACAGTGCAACTTTGAGAAACATAACTCATCTCTGAGCTACAGTTTCCTCGTCTGTGGCTTCAAAAATTAGAAAATATTTCTGTCAAGCAACTGGCAAATGATAGTCAGGAAATGCGTCTGGTGATACCGAAGTAATAAGCTCCAAATTTAGGAATCATATCTTGGTTTTGGGTTAATATGTTTAGAATTTCTGGATATATGGGCATTTAATTATTTGATGGAACAGGGGTGAGGTGAGAGGTCAAAGTGCAAATTTTTATTATCAAGGCTGCTTAATTTCACACACATGCTGTCCGTGCGCCATGTTCAGAACCTGTATGTTTTCTGGCTTAGTCTCCAAGTTAATCAGAGCTTGAGCCCTGATTAACTGATGGGAAGTTAGAACCATCCTTATACAAAGGATGGAATCTCTGACTTTCTAGTAACCTATCAAGGAAAACCTGACAGCCTTTAAAAATTTTTTCATTTTGTAAATTGCATAAATTCTCCAAAGAGGATTTACTGTATTCCTATCTTAATTAGTAGTTCCATCTAAATATATGTATACCATACATCAGTATGAAGTTTTTTCAGTTACATTAATTTTTAAAGAATGTATAGTAAATGTAAATCATATTTACTGCCAAATATATATTTACATACATATTTGTATAAATATTTACTGCTTAATATTCAGTAGTAGCTTCTCCATTGATGACTTTCTTTTTCTTTTTTTGTCTTATGAAAATCAGTCATTTCATTTCTTTGTAAGAAACTTACATTTCTGGTTTATTTGAACTTTGGCCTCAAGTGCATTTATAAAGTACAATCCTCTTGTTTTTTAATTTGTTCTGTTTCATATGCAGGGTGGATAAAAATGACTGAACTTTTTATATTTATGTAAATTTATTTAAAATTAAATTCAAATTTACTGCCATATGCCTCAAGGGCTAAACATAATATAGACTATTATAATCATTTATATAAATTGGTTTTAAAAACCAGTTCAATATGTTGAATCAATATGTCATGAATTTCATATCTATGTAGTTGTCATCCTAGTAAATTCCATGGCATGTACTTTTACAGCATACAGATTTTAAGTAAAATTGAATAGACTTTTCTAGCCTGTGTTATGGAGGAACTTCTGTTATCTTCCAGTTGACCGATTTAGTATTAGAAAAGAACCGTGCTACTTAAATATGAATCAGCCGTATTTTGTATATCCATCAAATCTTTTTAGGACAGAGTTTTTATCTCTCAGCAGTATTTACTGGTTGTCCTTCATTTGCTATTCTTTGTGTGATACAGGATAACATGAAAATAAATATTCACTTCAAAGGATTGTTCAAAGACTGTCCTCGTTTGCTTTCTGTGGGTATTTGCCAGTCTGTGGCTGAAAATCATTATGAAACTTGAGGGGAATGACAAAGCATCTTTAAACCCATGTACATTTGTGTATTTAGTTAGTGTATTTTGTCAGAGGCTGAAAGTACATTTACTTATGTGTGTGTAGGGCAGATCTTTGATTTGTTTTCCGACTATAAAATTTACACAAACTATTCTTTAAAATATGTATGGGGCTTCCCTGGTGGGGCAGTGGTTAAGAATCCGCCTGCCAATGCAGGGGACACAGGTTTGATCCCTGGTCTGCGAAGATCCCACATGCCACGGAACAACTGGGCCCGTGTGCCACAACTACTGAAGCCCGCATGCCTGGAGCCTGTGCTCCGCCACAAGAGAAGCCACCGCAATGAGAAGCCCGCACACCACAATGAAGAGAGGCCCCTGCTTACCTCAACTAGAGAAAGCCCGCGCGTTGCAACAAAGACCCAACTCAGCCAAAAAAAAAAAAAAAGTATGTATGTATTATTTTATTAATTATTGAAGTATAGTTGATTTACAATATTATGTTAGTTTCAGGTATACAAAATAGTAATTTGATATTTTTATGGATTATACTCCATACAAAAGTACTGTGAAATACTGAATATATCCCCTGTGCTATACATTACATCCTGTAACAAATCTGTGATATTTTTTGAAACTAAAAAGGGTATCTTCATATTCAGATAATTAGGGATCCCTAATATACTAGGAACTTCAAGTGTTCTATAATTTACACGAGTAAAATTTAAGCATGAGTACAGTTTTGGCAACTTTTGGAAGGAATAGATATAGGGAAATATTGGTAGACAAAACAGGCAAACTTATTCTTGAGCAAAAACCTAGAATAAGAGTTATGAATTACAAAATAGTAAATAGATTTCCTATTGTCAAAATAGAATAGAAGGTTCCTTTTCATTCTTTTTTTTTTTTTTTTTTTTTTTGCGGTACGCGGGCCTCTCACTTTTGTGGCCTCTCCCGTTGCGGAACACAGGCCCCGGACGCGCAGGCTCAGCGGCCATGGCTCACGGGCGCAGCCGCTCCGCGGCATGTGGGATCTTCCCGGACCGGGGCATGAACCCGCATCTCCTGCATCGGCAGGAGGACTCTCAACCACTGCGCCACCAGGGAAGCTCCCTTTTTTTCTTATATGCAGATCTTTTTATGATTTAAATTTTAATTCACTTAAATTCTGGTGAAAATTTCAAATATAGGAAATTTAATGTAAGCAAGTGTTATATATTTTTCACTGGCCTTGAATGTTAAACAGTGCAGTATAGTACTGTTTCTATGTAAGTATAAAAATTAAGTAATTTTTAGTATAAGCTAAAAGTTAAATGCTATTTAATGCTTAACAAAGAAATATTTAATGACCATGTTCTCTTTTCATAACCAAACTGTGTTGACCTGCCATTGTTTATGTTTATAAGGAATTAGAATAACTTATTTTTAAAAAAGAGTGATATACACCTTTCTTTAGCGATTTGTCATTTTCTCTGTTTGCTCAACATAAAATGGCAATTTAGTGTATTTCTCACATTCTTGTAGAATTTGTTTTCTTAAACATGTGCTTGTTAGGGTCATTTGTTCTGAAATTTTTTCTTCCTACATTCAAAAATGAGTGAAAAATGTAGAAAAAGGTTCACCTTTAAGTTGTCGTCTTTCTAAATGCTTTCTAGAACATTATTACCAAAGTCTGCTAAATTCTATGAAGGAAAGAGGTAGGAAGAAAAGAATTAGTATCCCATCTTAACTCGTTATTTTGGTTCAGTAGGTCAGGGTCTTTAATTAACTTTGTGTAATCTTAGAATTTTATACCTGGATCCTTCTCATCCTTTAATATCTTCTGGCCTTTTATACTTGTGTGTGGTTTTTACCTTGTCAAATATAGGTATATTTTGTTTATTTAGACCAATTTCTAATTGTCTTCCGAAAGCATTGAAAGCTGAAGACTCTAATTTATTTTCAGTGTGTGTATTTACTGCTGTGCAGTATATACATTTTATATTTATGTCAGGAAAGGGTTGCAGAGGGGTGCTTTGGAGCCACCTTTTCAGCTCTGAATAGCTATTGTGTACATATGGTAAGGTACTGCTGCTTAACAATTAGTAACTGCTTTGATGGAACTAAATTACATGTTTAAGTTCCCATCAGGAAGTCGCTTCACATATCTGTATTAATGTATTCAAGGCTCGAGAAGGAAAGTTAATTTTCCAGCTTAAATATTTAATTCAAGCTTAAAATTTAGTCTGTAATTAGAGCTCCCAAATGGCAGGAACATGGAGTATTTGTCCATTTTAATTAGATTGTTGTTTACCTATTAATTATATATCATATCTTGTCATATAGTTTTGATGGTAACAGATGGTGCTAGGAGTTAGTAAGGGTTTGAACAAAATAAGATTCCACATGATTTATTAAGTTGCACTTTATTAGTGAGTGGTCTGCTTTAGTCAGGGTATTCTCCTGAATAAGAACTGTGCAACATTTCACTAATTTTGATAATTATTCTTTTGTGGAAATGTTGAAGACGAAGTCTGAGACGAATGATATCTGCTTAGAAACAAAATGGATTACTTTAGGATTCTTTTATTCTTAAAGAGTATGTATTGTCAGTAGTATAATTGGTATGAGGTTTAGCGCATTTTGCTAAGACAATGTCAGGGAATCAGAATTTTATTTATTGGTAAAAATGTAGATGTAGGGAATGTTTTATAGATATATGGTAATGATTTAGGGTATGAGAAATAATAGGGTGATGATTCAGTTATTTATTTCAAACACATGCCTTCTCTGAGTATAGAATTTAAAAGGAAGACAAGATTTTTTGTTTACAAAAATATCTAAGAGCAGACTCTGTCTCCTAGTGAAGTTGATCTACAGAATTTCCTTATTCAAAAAGTCAATGCCAGATCAGCTCGGTGCCTTGTGACCACCTAGAGGGGTGGGATAGGGAGGGTGGGAGGGAGACACAAGAGGGAGGGGATATAGGGATATATGTATACATATAGCTGATTCACTTTGTTATACAGTAGAAACTAACACGCCATTGTAAAGAATTATACTCCAATAAAGATGTCAAAAAAAAATAGTCGATACCAACTAAATAGAACAGCCTTCTAAGTTTGTTTATACAAGATTTTATTAATTTTTGTGTTACCAACTCAGCTTCCTAAGATGAATTAATTATACAAATGCATATATGCGTGCATGTATGGAGAGAGACAGAAAAACAGAGAGGGTAGGAATAAAGGGGGGAAAAGAGGGAGGGTTTAAAATTTTAATCTTATACAGTTTGTTTGAAATATATTCTAGTCCTTAATATCATTAACTTAAAGGTACATTTGGTTGCTATTTCTTAAAGTTCTTATGTCAGAAACCTTGGTCAGTGTTTTATAGCAAAAAGTAAATGGAAGGCCCAGCCCCACTTTTACTAATTTCAGTGTTTGCTCTGGAGGGGCTCCCTGATGTATATCAGATCTTCAAAATTATGGACTTCTGTTACCTATGTTACCTTCAGTAAGCAGCATTGTTTTTGGTTAGTTTTATTTTATCTTGTTTTTATATTTTAGTTTGTCTACACTTAAACCATGTCAGTTTTTAGAAATATATTTGTCTTTTGGTGTCATCACTAATTCTTTATGGTGGGGTGCTGTGTTAACACCAAGAGTATGAGTCCACATGTTCACAGTAGACGGTTACAGATGTGTGTATAATACAGGACTCTTATAACGTATGAAATGCTCATGTAACTGAAATTATCACTTTAATGAGGCTTTAGTTTCATGGTTTTTCCCCCTAGAATGTTGAGTGCTTAAAAACTGATCTCAAATATTGTGCTATAATGTTATAATATAAGAAGGATTCTGCATTATATTTACAGTAATTAGAATATCAAAGGAGAAAATTATTATTCATTTAGAATACATACAGCCTTAGTTTGAAAGTTTGAATTTTTAACATTTCTACCCTTTGTGAAAATGTGGGATTTTATATTTTTTCGCAAAATTTATCAAATGTAACATGCACTTACTTCCACACAAAAAAAAGAAAACTAAATTGAAACATATAAATAAATGAAAGAAATTTAATTTCTAATTAATTTTAAAAGTGTAGTTATCTTGTATAAAGAAATGAGATAACTTGATTTCTTTGTTTTTAAAGCATATGAAATATACCATACATATATTCTGTTATTTCGGTTAATCTGGGGAAGTAAATGAATGAACAAATAAAGACTATTTGGTGATTGTTAACAGAAATAGCAAGTGAAAAGAGAAATGCTATTTTAGGAATGAGGTTTTCTTTTGGGTTTCTTCCCCCCAGCCACTGGCCCACCACTTTATCCCTTGGGAAGACTTTTATTTCAACAGCCAACCATGTACCTATATAACTTTTCCAAAGAAAACGGCAGTACCGATTTATTTTTCTGGAATTATTAAGGTTCTTTCTTTCCTTGAAATAGCAGTGTATGAAAACTATTTAGGAAAATGTGGTAGTTGATAAATCAGTCTTATTCCTTGATACTAATTTAAACCACGTTAGCTTTTTGGACTCAGCTTTATTATTTTCTTCTTTTTTTTTTTTCACTCAGCAGAAGGGTGTTACTATGCAATGTGGTAGGTTAAAAGTTAAAATAATCTGTAAGCAGGGTATTCAGGAGTTAAGAACTCATGAATTGACGTATGGATGCTGCTACTTTTTTTTAAAGCACATAGGGAAAAAAAAAAAAAAGATAAGCATTTTCCTGTGCTGAGTGCTTCAGATAGAGAGGAAGGTCTGATGAGGTGCTCATCAGGGTGGTGGGGCACACTCAGGGAACCAAGAGGCCTGGTGGGGAGAGTGGGCGAATGCAGAGTTTAAGTTTGTTAGAAGTACTCAGGCTTCCCAAACATTTCTTTATGCTTCTCTGCTTTTGCTTTTCTGTTTTGAATCAGATGACCTTGACCGGAACTCCTACCTAATCTTTCTTCAAGATTCAGATCAAACTTTCTTTCTTTCATCAAATACTTTAACTTACACCTTCCTTGGCGCTTTGTGTATACACTTGTCATGTTGAATTATAATTGTTAACATGTCTGTGTTCTTTACTTTATTGTCGGCTCTTGTGGCTTAAGGGCAGTATCTGAATTATATTTTTACCTCTAGTGTTTTTAGCACAGTGAGTGATCCATAATAGATGTTTCATAGATGTTGGTTAAAGGAATGAATAAAAGCATATCACTTCATACGATGTGGCTGTAATAAAAGAGTTAGAATGCTATGGATCTGTATGTGGGACCTTTGTGAATTTTTTTAACTTTTAAATCATAGTAAAATGTTTTCTTATAAAGAAAATGTCTGGGAGGTCATTTTTTTTCTCCATCCCCTCTCCCCCAAATAAATGATCTTTATTTTTTGCTAACATATAAGTAGTCCATGTTTTTGGTAAAGATAGTCAAACAATACGGAAGTATATAAAATTTAGAACTACCTGTAATTCTTCCCCCATTGATGACCAGTGTTTCTTGTTTGTATGTCCTTCTAGACTTCCCTCCCTCCCTTTTTAATGTCTTTCTCCTCTCATTCTCTTTTAAAAATTTTATCTACATAAGCCCTTTAAAGGTGCTTTTGAAATATGGGTTCTTTACTGGAATTCTTCACACCGTGAATCTCTTTTTATAACCTTACACCATGCAGAATGTACTTTGGTAATTGCAGTAGACATTTTCAGACCTTTAGGTTGGACTTTCCTCCATTTTGAAATATGTTTTTGCCCTTGATTCTATGATATTACACATTCCTGGTTTCCCTGTTTCTTAATGGATTATCACATCTCTTTGAGCTCATTTTCCTCTACTTGATTTTTAAGTTGTTTGCATTTCTCAAGATCCAGTGCTTTTCTCCTGTCACTACTCGTTCCTCTTGGCAAGTCTCACCTGTGTCCAGGAGTTCAGTTAGCAGCTTCGTGTGACTCTCAAGTTGACAGCTCCAGCCTAGAGCACTATTGACCTCCAGACCCATTTATCTCACTGTTTACTTGATATTTCTGTACTTGGACTTCACGAGAATTCTTCAAATCCGACAGGTCTACAATTAAATTTATTCTATTCTTGCTTCATTTGGTCTTTATTTCGTTTCCCCAGTTTCAATCAGTAATATCTTCCCATTTGTGCAACCAGAAAACTCTTTTTTTTTAAACATCTTTATTGGAGTATAATTGCTTTACAATGGTGTGTTAGTTTCTGCTTTATAACAAAGTGAATCAGCTATATGTATACATATATCCCCATATCGTCTCCCTCCCACCCTCCCTATCCCACCCCTCTAGGTGGTCACAAAGCACCGAGCTGATCTCCCTGTGCTATGCGGCTGCTTCCCACTAGCTAGCTATTTTACGTTTGGTAGTGTATCTATGTCCATGCCACTCTCTCACTTCGTCCCAGCTTACCCTTCCCCCTCCCCGTGTCCTCAAGTCCATTCTCTTGTAAATTAAAGACACTTCTGCATCTTTATTCCTGTCCTGCCCCTAGGTTCTTCAGAACCATTTTTTTTTTTTTTAGATTCCATATATATGTGTTAGCATACGGTATTTGTTTTTCTCTTTCTGACTTCACTCTGTATGACAGACTTTAGGTCCATCCACCTCATTTTCATTTCTTTATGTGACTGAGTAATATTCCATTGTATATATGTGCCAAATCTTCTTTATCCATTCACCTGTCGATGGACCCTTAGGTTGCTTCCATGTCCTGGCTATTGTAAATAGTGCTGCAATGAACATTGTGGTATGTGACTCTTTTTGAATTATGGTTTCCACAGGGTATATGCCCAGTAGTGGGATTGCTGGGTCGTATGGTAGTTCTATTTTTAGTTTTTTAAGGAACCTCCATACTGTTCTCCATAGTGGCTGTATCAATTTACATTCCCACCAACAGTGCATGAGGGTTCCCTTTTCTCCACACCCTCTCCAGGATTTATTGTTTGTAGACTTTTTGATGATGGCCATTCTGACTGGTGTGAGGTGATACCTTATTGTAGTTTTGATATGCATTTCTCTAATGATTAGTGATGCAACCAGAAAACTATTAATCATCATATTCAATCCATCAACCAATGTCCCTGGGTCATATTCTAAATTTTGATATAGTTATGGATCTCTTTTGGAGTTAGTTTTAATCTGTTGATCTATTTGTCTCTCTTTATACAGACCTTACACTTTTAAATAACTGTAGATTTATTGTGGATTTTCCACCTTGCAGAGCTATTTCCTTCATCTTATTCTTTTTAAAAAATCCTGGGTGTTTTCAGGCAATCTACATGGGCTTCAGTATCTGTTTGTTAAGCCTGCTGCTTTCTGCCTTCTCAATCCCTTTGGAATTTCTATTAGAATTGCATTAGAGGTACCGATTACTTTGAGGGTAATTTATATCTTCCCAATAACGCGTCTTCTCATCCAGGAACATGTTGTGCATCTTGATTTAATCAAATGCTATTTAAACCTTTCAAACAAGTCACACATTTTCTCCATCTAGTGTTTTTCACAATGTACTAAATTTGTTGTTGCTATTGTGCTGGGATATTCCCCTTACCTTCTTTTTGGTTTGTCTAGTGTTCAGCATAGTCCCTGGCACATCAGTCAAATATTTATTGAATTTAGAGCAGTTTGGGGTATATAGGACAGCTTTTTTTTAAGTCATTAGTTTTAAGCATTTTATAAATTAAAAACATTTTTTCAATTACTTAGGTTTTTGTACATAGACAGTGAAAGCTGCAAATTATAATTCTGTCTTCCTTTTAAAGTTTATACTTCTTGTTTCTTTTATTTGACCTGTTGGGTTAGCTAAAATCTCCTTAACAATGTTGAATAAAATAGCCAATATCTTGACTTTCTGTTAAGAGAAATGTATTTATGTTTACCATTATATCTGCTATTTGTGTTTTGTTTTCCATAGGAATGAATGCTCTATTAAGGAATGGAAGGTGTTTTTTATTTTCTTCTTCTTGCTTAGCTTATTTTTTTAATTAGGAATGAGTATTACATTTTATCGAAGGTTTGCTACATTTAATGAAATGATATTATGGTCTTTTCTCCTGTAGCTTACTTATACAATCAGTTAATAGATTCTGTAGTAATAAATTGCCCTTGCATTTCTGGAAGAAATCCATCTTGGTTATGGTATTGTGAGGTCATTTGTTCTTGTACTCTCTTTGTCATGTTTTGGTGTTATACAGTCATGTTAACATCAAATGAATTGGGACACTTCCTTTTTTTGCTACTGAGCGGTTTAAACATAATAGAAATTAATAATTACTTTAAGGGTTGGATTATCTTCTAAAATTTTGGGTGTATTCAGTTTCTTTGCAGCACAGTTCAGATTGTGAAAATTTGTTTTTTCTTAGAAAACTGTCCATTTCATCAACTTTTTAATTGCATTTGGATCTTGACATTTTGGGGCACAAAGTTGTAGATGGTACTCTTTTTAACCCCTGTATTTTTATAATCCTATTTGGGTCTGATATTACATCCTCTCTTGTTTCTATTATTAAGGATTTTTTCTTTTTTGCTTTAATTAATTTGCTCTTAACCTTTCCATTATAAAATGGAATACTGATACAGAAAAGTATAAGAACAAATGTATATCTTGGTGAGTTATTATAAGACAAACATGGTTGTAATGATCACCCAGGTCAAGAAGCAGAGCTTTGCCAGCCACTGCGGAAGCCCTTTCATGTGCTTTTTGCCAATTAAAGCATCCTTTTCTCTCCAAAATTAGCCACTTTCCTGACTTTCAGAATAATAACATTTAATTTTCTTTATGGTTTTTATCACCCATGTGAGCCTCTCCAGACACAACAGTTTAGTGTTGCCTATTTTAAAAAACTAGTTTTGCCTTTTAAGTCTTTTTTAACCTGTAGTTTCTCCCTCCAGCACTTTCTTTTCTTTACAAGTGATCTGCTGAAGAATCTGGGCTGTTTGATCCGTAGAGTTCTCATGGTTCAACTCAACATTTTCTTCTATATTTTCTCCAAATTGGGAGGTCGCATCAGAGCTAGATTGGATTTAGGCTTAATCTCTTAGGCAAGATTATAGGTGCAATTGAGTCTGTTCATCAGGAGGCACATAATACCTCTCTTATCATTTTAACTTTGGCAGCATTGATGCTCAGAGCCTAAATATATTAACTCATTTCATTTGCTCTGCTGTGTTTTTCTTGTATAACCAATCTAGAAGTGAAATTTGTTTCAATTTCTGGTTAACAAGTTTTTTTTTTTTTTTTTTTTTTTTTTTTGCGGTACGCGGGCCTCCCACCTCTGTGGCCTCTCCTGTTGTGGAGCACAGGCTCCGGACGCACAGGCTCAGCGGCCATGGTTCACGGGCCCAGCCGCTCCGCGGCATGTGGGATCTTCCCGGACCGAGGCACGAACCCGTGTCCCCTGCAGCGGCAGGCGGACTCTCAACCACTGTGCCACCAGGGAAGCCCTAACAAGTATTTTTTGACATTTAAAAAATTCTAGATTTGTATTGTGGTCAGGAAATGTGGGCTCTACATTTTCACAACGTATGAAGATTACCTTTGTCTCCCCCTACATATGCAAATTTACAAATGTTCCACTGGCATTTGTAAAGAACTTTTTTTTTCTTTTGCTTGTGATTTCAGTATTTTATATTGAAATATTAAATCAAGTTTATTAATGTATTCTTCAAATGGTCTGTATTTTTATTTATGTATCTCTACCTGATCAACCAAATTATGGGAGTAGGCTTGCATTTTAGAAAGATTACTCTAGTACTAGTAGTTTTTTAGGATGGGTTGGAGGTGTGACCATCACTGGAGGCATCAAGATCACGTAGAATTTTTTAAATTTTGTTCTGCTTTTTGGCAGTTATCTAAGTGAGAAATGATGACTCTGAATTAAGATGTTGTTGATAGAAAGTAGGAGATAGATCTTAAAATATTTAGGAAGTATTGATGTAGAAAATGAGGGTCTAGTTTCTATTTTGTGTTAAGAGATGGCAGTGTGGTTAAGCATATGACTTAGAGCAGGGGTTGACTTAAATCTGGTTCATGGCTAAGTCTGGTCTGCCATCCATTTTTGTACAACACAAATGAGAATGGCTTTTACATCTTAAAATGCTTTTTAAAAAGTCAAAAGAAAAGTGTATTTTGTGACACAGGGACATTTGTATGAAATTTAAATTTCAGTGCCTGTAAATAAAGTTTTACTGTAATACAGCCATGCTCATTAGTTTATAGCAAAATTGAGTAAGTTAAGAGAGAGACTGGCCCACAAAGCCTAAAATACTTACTGTGTGGCCCTTTACAGAGTTTTCTAATTCCTAGCGGTGAGATATCCTCTTTTTCCTTATCTTTCTCATTTCCCTTCAATCTGGTGTTCATAACCAGTAATTTGTTATGGGAATATTAAAAAAGAATTCCCATATATAACTACATGAATTCAACCCTGCTCGTGACCATTAATATTTGACCATGTTGAAGTCCATTTCCCATGCAGTTTTTTTTGGTCTTTTGTGTATAATTATTGAAAGCTTTTAAAAGATAAGTCAATTTGGTATTGATGGTATGCTATTAAAGTGGCTTTTCCTAAATTTTATTCAGATAGTCTTGGCCATTATTAATATTACATTGTAATTTAAGGTAATAATTTTATATTGTACAATCTGTTATGTTTGTATTTTCTATAGAGTTTCCTTTTTTCCATGAAATCAAACTTCAATTTAAATAAACAAATTGTTAAAACCATTCTGAGAGCAAATCCTTTGCGGTTTTGGGAGCAGGATTTTAGTTTTATTAAAGATTCAGTGTTAGAGTTGACTTTCTGTACAAAGTCATAGTTTATTGATTTGTTAAGGTATTTAAAAATAGAATTTGGCTGTTTTAAAAACAAGACAACAGGCCCAAAATGGAGTCAGTTATGCCAAGCCCCATGTTACCAAACCGAGACAATTATAGTTTCAGCTCTCACAGAGATGGAATCTTAAACCGGTCAATCAGGAATCACCTAATAAGCAATAGTTCGGTAATCTGCCTGATAGACCCCTGCCGTCCCCTAAAGGAGAGTGATCTTGCCATAATCAATCCACTTCTTTTTAGGCAAAGAAGTTCCCTGTTCCTTCTGCCTGTAAAAAAGTCTCTCATTTTGTACACCTCTTCGGAGCTCCTTTTTGTCTGCTGGATGGGATACTGCCGATTCATGTTTGTTGGATAAAGCCAATAAGATCTTTAAAATTTACTCAGTTGAATTTTGTTTTTTAACAGCTGTTATAACTGTATAAATGGATTACTCTAATTCGCAAGAGAGAAAAAATGGTATCATGGGAATTTCTAACGTTTTTATAACTTAGTTGTGCTGGGTAATCAGGAAGCCAGGACTGACCCTTCCTTAAGGATTCAAGATGACTCTGTTTTGTTTTGGTATATGGCTGTGTCTTTCTCTGCATCTGTATCTGTTTTATTTAAATTTCTAATATTTATGCCTGACAAATTATGTTATATTATGTAAAATATTATCTTCTATTTTTTTTTTTTTTTCACCTTCCTATGGCTGTTACTTGTGCTTGGATACCAAAAAAAAAGGCTGGAAGATGACTACCGATGGAAATTGCCGTGAAAAGCAAGCAAAGTATATTTCCATTCTAATGCTTGCTAGCAGTAAAGCACATTGTTAAACTTTATAAATGTTTTTAAAGAGTTATTTATTGACATACAAACTTCTTATCCCATCAGTAATTACATCTAAATGGGAATGTTAATTCATTTAAGCCATTGTGTGTCAAAGTAGCTCTGAGAAATAAGCACCCGCCACTCTGTTCTTTTCCCTAATACGCAGGTTTTATAGCTATCTTGTTTTAAAAATTGTTCTTGGGAAATTTGTTAATTTTCATTGTGATTAATTCTTGATTTACACTCATTTATCTAGTTTTGTCACTAGTGAATAGTTAGAATCAATACCTATTCTTTGACTAATGATTTAGACATTTATCAACATATAATATGCTTTTCATTCATGTTAAGCAGTTAAGTATTTATTTTTTAATTTTTATTTTGTGTTAAGGGAGGAAGGTCGTTCAGGTTGTGTGACATGTTTCACAGTAGTATAAAAATGTAAATTTGCTTCGACTTTTCCTAAGTATGTGTTTAGCAATGTCTTAAATGTTCCTTCTGCTTGTTTATCCTTTTGCTATTCCTACTTTTCGTACTCACCAGAATAATAGAAATGGTCAGTGAGTGTAATTCACTTTTGTATGTAAATTATTGTTCTAAGGGCAGTTAATAATGGTCACTTCTTGCTCTTCAGGAGTTTTATAATCTGTAACAATCATTTTTGGAATGTTTTTCCGAGTAGTTAGTTAATAAAAATAATTAAACTATCGAATTTGAAAATGAGTTACCCTTTGGATAAACTAGATCTGTTTTAAGATTATCCTTTAAAAATGTCACCTGTGATCAGTTGCATTCTAATAAGCTTTCAGGGATGGGAGAGAAAGGTATGCAAAAAGACATGTCATGATCAGCCCTGTGCTCGTGGATGATGCTGAGGGATGAGTGTGTAGGTGGTGTTGCAGACAGGCTCAGTAGCTATTGTGTGTCATGGTAAAAGCACTAGGGAGAGCCTGAGTCGAGTAATAACTAGACATGAAGAGAAGACGGTAATGACAATTCAAAGAATTAGGATGAAGTTTAAGCCATTGGAAATTACCTCTTTTGGGAGGTAAAAAACTTAAATTTCAGCAATTTTCTATAGTTCAACTTAATACGTTCATTATCAACTTGTGTTAGTAAAGAAAAGTATACCTGTTAATATTTGAAATGAAGACAAACACTGAACGGCTGTAGTATTTATAAGGAACGGATCAGTAACACTAGAACGGAAAGATTTTATGGAGAGAGTTGATGTGTTTTCTAACATCCACCTCCTACATGCCCTTTAGGATCTACTTCAGATCCTATTTGTATTAAGTTTTTACTCAGCACCCAAGTGGCAGAAAAGTGTTCCATGATGGGAGAGGGTAAAGAACCTATGTATTCATGTGTCAACAACCTTTGTTTGATTTTCTAGAATGTGTTCCTGAGCATCATATGAGAAAAGAACAGTTGGATCTCTGTGGTTCTCCTTGATCAGAATATGTTCAAACTAAGCCTCCGAGATAAAAGTTCCTGCCTACACCCCTGATTTTTTGGTTGTTGTTGTTGTTTAACCTTCTCACTGTCCTTTAAGGACGCATACTAGCTCTAATCCATGAGAGCTTCCCACTGATTACATTAGCTATGGGTTACCTGTGGAACTCTGACTAAAGCTTCCCAAATTACTCCTCCATGAGCTAACATACTATGGTTCTTTTCAGAAGACGTTTTTGGGTGCGTTCCTTTTAAAAGAATGGATTAGTGAAATGGTAAATAATGGCTTTGGTTAAAGGACTTTTTGTATTGACTGATGACCTCTTTATAACGACCTTGAGCTGTTATTTACAACTTAGGTTATTTCATACAGTCTTTTCTCACCAAATATACTTACCCTCCTGTGGAGTAGGGATTCTATCTGATGTGTCTTTATACCTTTACTGTAAGAGACAGATGAGGCGAAAGTTGCCTGTAAAAATAGCATATGCCCTACAAACAGAAGGTATTACACCTACGTAGTAGGCTGAGTGTTTTGTGAATAGATGTTGATAGGATTTAAAGGCAGGAAAGAGCAGTCAGTTGTCCATAGTTGATTCAACCTGTCTCCTGTTGTTGACCACTTGGGTTGTTTCCAGCATTTTGCTTTTATTTGAAATATTGTAATGAATGAGCTTGTACAGATCCTCAGTTCCTTATCTTAAATCCATAGGGGGACTAGATATGTTTTGAAATTCACAGTTTTTTGGATTTTTA